>NW_015387480.1:645155-650719 GCF_001527695.2 Protobothrops mucrosquamatus | reverse complement strand
AATTATTTACATTACTTCTCTTACTTTTTTATTCCTTAATTCTAACCAGCTATAATACATGTCCCATACCTCGTGAAATTCAGTAACTTCTTTGTCTTTCATTTCTAGAGTTAGTTTGTTCATTTCTGCACAGTCTAAAATCTTTCCTATAATCTTTGCACTTGTTGGTATGTTTTCTAATACGTTTATACGTATCTTCAACATTTCTAATACAATTCTGCTTTTATTGAGCATGGAGTGCTTTCTTTCCTCAATTATTCTTCTGTTGCAATAAACTTGATGAAATATGCAAATAATCTTTCAAAACTGTGTGTGAATCCTGCTAAATTTATTAAACTTCAAAAATATATTGTAGTTTATATCCTGAGCATTAATCATTTGAAAATATATGACTAAACCTTACAAACTATGTGCAAAATGAAATCCCCCCCATTATTTTTTAGGATCAAAGGTTCCCCAAAATTTCTGTGAAAAAATGAAGAGAACAAATGATAGAAATCAAGGATACTTCTATTACTATATGTATCTTTGGTTTACACATGGAATGGATGGACGATATGGTAAAACCCCCCCACTATTATTAGTGATGGAGTTATATATACTTAAAAACAGAGAAAAAGAGGGGGTAGAGAGTAATGGTGATAAGGAAATTACTAAATTATGTAATGCAACACACTGGAAGGATTTCTTTTACCAATTTTTTTCTTTCTTTCTCTCCTTCTCCTTCCCTCTTCCATTCTCTCCCCCCCCCACACTTAGGTTGCTAGCCACTAAATGCAAATGATGAATGAATCACTGATTGTTCCAGTAAAATAAATCAACACATTTGGCATCAATAATCCTTCTGTTTAGAACAGGGCTTTTCAACCTTTTCACCCACTGTACCACTTTTAGGATATGGCAACATCCGAGTACCACCAGTCGCCTAGCAAGGTGTCAAAAACCTGATGACCAAAAAAAAAAAAAAAAGGAAAAAAGTGATAAAGTACAGGTAGTCCTCGACTTACAACAGTTTGCTTAGTGACTCTTAGAAGTTACAATGGCACTGAAAAAAATGCCCCCCAAGCTACAGCCGAGCAAGACACCTGCCTGCCCACCCGGCAGCACTCTTCCTCCTGTCCCAGATTTTCATTGTTGTTGAGGATTGGCAGCGGGGTGGGGTGGGGGGTGTTTGGTTTTTATTCCCCCATCTGCTGGGTGGTTGCAGCAGATTTTGGTCACTTCACATGACCCTGGGACACTGTGACCGTCATAAATATGAATCAGTTGCCAAGCATCTGAATGTAAATCACAAGACTCTGGAGATGTTGCAACATTCCAGCTGATCAGCGCTTCTTCTGGGCTCAGCAGAAGCGCCAGGATCAGTGCTGCTTTCCAGCTGATTGGTGCTTCTTCAGGGCTTAGCAGAAGCACCAGGATCAGCGCCAAGCTCCAGCTGGAGCCTGGCGCTGATCCTGGTGCTTCCACTGAGCCCTGACAGCCCTGCAGCTCCAGCCATCTCTCACTCAGGCTTGTGCGGTGCTGCCACCAGTTCAGCTCATTCCCCTCCCCCGCTACTTTTCTAGGATGGTCGCGTATCACCTGCCAGGTGCCAATGTACCACAGGTGGTACCCGTACCACTGGTTGAAAAGCCCTGGTTTAGAACATATAAAAAGCTCTTTCATTTTCAGGGAATGGAAAAGCGTAATTAGAAGGAACTGTGATTCTTTTAATTGGAGGCCACTACATTATTTACAAACAGTGTTTGAACAGAAGCTATTAGGTGTTTATACTTCAGTATTTGTGCTTAATTAAGTAATGTTTAGCCATTTTTTGGCTGAAAACCTTTTATTTGCTACTTCATAATTTTCATTAAAATCTGTAGCACTCAACACTTGCTATTTTGTGGAGACGTTATCTTAGCATTTCTAAATGTATACATTGCTTCAAAATGTATTGTACACATTATAAGAAAGCAGTGTGTGTGCCTATGGGCCTTCTTCTGAATTTACAGGGTTCAAGGGATCAAACTGAAAACTCATGAATGATAAACATTTTTTATTCTTTACTCCAACACAGTAGCAGAATCCACCGTATCAGAACTAACTGGGGCAGAGGGAAAATAGCAAGTGTCATGCAAACCTGTAAAAAAGTATTGCATGAGCATATTCCTAGTTTTCTGCACATTCTATGGGAATGCCTATTAAGTATTATAGCAGGTTTTCTTTTGAATACTTTAGCACCTAATGCAAATTATGGGGGAATTTTTATTTTACAAAGAACCGTTCTTTTGTGTGATCTATCATATTCCTATATAAATAAGCTAAGGGATAAGTCTGAAATTACAAACTGAAAACCCATTTCACTATCTCATCAAACATGTTTAAAACTGTGCTACAAAAATATTTTGGCCATTAAAATTCATAGGCCAGCTTTTCCCAATCTGGGGCCTTCCTGATATGCTTGGACTTCTGCTCCCATAATTCTGAACCAGCAGAGATTGGTCATGATGTTTGGGGATGTGGGGAATTGAGATGCCATTGTTTTAAAGAGCAGCTTGATGGGAAAAACAGTTATATATTACATGTAAAGCTGTTATATATTTTTACATATAAACTCACAGAAGTGAGGTACTTAAGTTTTAATTTAAAGATTTCATATCCATTAATTTAAAAAATCCATTAACTGCCAGCAGAAACCAAACCAAAGTATATCTAAATATTAATTCTTTAAAAATTATTCCAATAGAGGTAAATGTATTTCAGTGAAAGGATATCTTGCAGGACTGTCTTTAAGTGCAGTTAAAAATGCTGTTTTCTGAGTTCCTGTAAAGATAATACATGTCAAATAGAGTGAAACTACAAGTATAAGTGAAAGTATCTGAAAATCCAACATACAATTGTATTTTCAAAAAATCACAATACATAATTTGTTTAATCCAGCCTTAAAATGTTGATGAAACTATTCAATAAATAATAGAGAAAATAAAATCAGAATTGCATATGCTGGATAGTTTCTCAGTAACACCAGATTAATGTCTGCAGGCATTAGTTACATATAAATAAGATACATGATTTCACTCTTTTTACTATCCTAATATGGAAACAAAATATTTCAAGCCCAGTTTTCTCCATAAAAATGTGCTTAGTGATTTATTTTCTCTCTCACGCACACAAAAATGTTTTGGCTGGATCAGGAGATCTTTAACTACAGTTTGACCCAAATTCCAAGCTTTTTACAAATTCCTTTGGAGATATTACTAGGAGATATGAGCAGCCAGCAGTAAATTTCAGTTTAATGCATTCAAAGCCCCAAGTCCATTACTTATTTACTAGATTCATATTTAGCTGAAATAAAAAAGACTCTTAGTCATTCTATGGAATTCTTGAGTGGAGGGCTCTTTGAAGAACTGACCACAACAACATTTTGGGAAACGAGAGGCTGGATTCTGCCTTTCATCTCTTTTTCCATCCATGGTAGCATCTCCCAAAATAGAGTATCAAATCAGTTCATGCTACTAAATAAACAAACCACATCTACTAACATGAAACAAAACTCTAGTTGCTTCTGCCTTTAGTAAGCAAGTATATCATATGATTTTTATATAGGTTAGTATAGGTATGTTATTTAACTTTATAACCACCATTTTGTCTTCACAACAGGTTTGTGACATAGACTGGGCGGAATGAATTTGGTAAAAGATTACCCAAAGTACTACACCATACTGACTGTTTATTTGATTAACTATGAACCTGAACTAGAATTTGTTAAGATCCTTAAGACAGCTCCTCTAAAGTGTCAGGGACCTTAATTTCTACTGAAAGTCTACCACTCATGAAAAGAGCCTGAATAAAACTGACAATAATAGCCAATTATTATTTTATATAACCTAATTTAAAAAGAAACTGTTCTATATAAAGGCTACACATGATTAAGAAATAACAAAAAAAAAAACAGTTGGCAAGGATCTGCATTAACAAGACTCTTTGAGAGCTGGAATTATGTTGAATGTCAAAGAAGGAATACGATAGGGGGGGTTTCTATAAGGATACAGATATCCTAATAGATCAAGATTAAAGTTAAAATTTAATTCTTAAGGAAATGGCTACATACATAATCTGATTTTACTAGCATACTTACGATGGATGATGTGGGTAATAACGAATGCAAATATAAAAACTGTCAGAAATGACAGAGATAAAATAAACATATAAAAAAATCTGTAGTTTCTTTTCCCCACACAGTTGCCTACCCAGGGACAATGATGATCAAACCGTTCTGAAAGAGAATGTAGAAGAAAAAAAGGAATTCAATTAGGAAAAAAATTAGCTTAACTTATTCTTTATTACAAAGTTCTCATTAACATGTGATTTGTTACATATATTATATGTCACAATTGTAGTTCTATAAAGTAGTCTTAAACAATATTTCACTCCTGTGCAAGCCTTCTCAAACCAACCTATATACTTCATTTTTTGTTTTATTTGCTTTATGTAATATTAAGCAGGTCTTTCGCTTACCTGGGTATATATACCAACACTGTTCATTTTTTGAATTTACAAATTCCCTTTTGCTTAGATGAATTAAATGTGCTCACTGTATAAGTTCTGAAACAATCTTCTGGTGATCTTTGATGGGTAGCAGAATTTTTACTTCACTTTCAGATTTTGGCAAGCATTTGTTTGGTTGAGTAAATCATCTCTTTTCAATAACTATTTTTGTTATTTATTTTATTATTTTCCTCCTAAAGAATGCACTGAATATTTAGGGTAACTGTCTATAAATATTTTAAGCAAGCAAATTAAACTTTATTGAAATGATCAATTTTTATTAAGATGTTAGCTAACTACTTAAATTCAACAGCTTTGCTCCAGATTTCCTATAGTATTGCTAAGAAACTTGGGAAAATGTATCTTAGGTCTTGCGATATAGACATTTTTAATAATGAAACATCTTCAGCTGATTCTGCAGCTGTCATATTAGTTAAAGCAGAATACTCTTAGGTAGGTAGATAAAGATTGGGAAAGGTGAAGGTATTTTTTTGGCGAGGCCCAGGTGGACAGTTTTTGCTATGGCATTTACTCATTGGAAGATCATTACCATCCCATCCTCCCAAGGTGAGATTAGCCCCCAACCCAAGGTGGAAAGGCCCTTTATTAGGCCTGGGGATTCCATGGCTATATAAATTAAATAAACAGGCAGCCCTTTTCTGAAAACTCTGTTTTCAGAAGGTAGAGTTAGGCTATCTCCTAACTGACTGATTAGATGAACAGAACTGGCTTTTGTTTACAAATATTCTAACAGCATTCTTTAAAACCATTGTTAGAAAATATTCTGCCACAGAAAACACAAGGACTTTTGTGTGAAATACCAAAAACCTGGCTAATTCAATGAGCTTCATTCACATTTGTGCCCATTGGCAGTATGCCTTCTTGTTGTTTTCTCTGAAGCCCTATGATTTTAATGTATGACTGCATCCATTGGTCATTCTTCATTTACATGTTTCTCTACATAGCTAATCTGTATAATGTCAGTTGTGTTTACATTTTTTCACTATATTATTAAAACTCAGGAAATCTAGAAG
>NW_015387480.1:642853-644990 GCF_001527695.2 Protobothrops mucrosquamatus | reverse complement strand
TCTAGAAGTATAAATTAAACTCCTACTTCAGTAACTTGATCAGAACCAGACAATTTGGTGCCTTCCAAGTTGCAATAATTCCTCATCACTAGCCTTTCTGACTAGCACTAAGGACAAGCATGTGGATGCCCGCCTTGCGTTACTTCTCACCTTGATTATTCTGGATTTAGATTTTTGCCACCCAAATAAACTTCTACATACATACAAATTAAAGTTCATTCAGGGCCTGAAGCTATACCAACAGGAGGTAGGATCACCTGGCCAAATTTGATTAGGTTTGGAAGTTAATCAGAATCAGGAATGCTTAATATATGAATGGACAAGGACTCAGAGTTGTCAGCTAGACTGGGGACTTTAAACGAACAGTCCCAGAAGAAGGCACTGATAAACTACTTCAGTATAGTTACTGAAGAAAATGACATGGGTATGTCCATGAAGGGATCTTTTTTTGCATTTTTTTTAAAGTGTGTATACCCTTTTTAATCATAGAAGCCCAAAACCATTATAATGTAAAAAAAATTCATGTTTTGGGTTATAAAATTAAGTATTATGCCTTTTCGGTTACCTTTTGTACTGAAGCAAATATTGTTTTATTGGAATGTATATTATCTTTAGCTCCTGGGGAGGAAAGCTATGGCAAATCTAAACAGCATACTAAAAAGTAGAGATATCACCCTGCTAACAAAAGTACGTATAGTCAAGGCCATGGTTTTCCCAGTTGCAATGTATGGCTGTGAAAGTTGGACCATAAGAAAGGTTGAGCACCAAAGAATGGAGCCCTTTGAACTATGGTGCTGGAGAAGACTCCTGCGAGTCCCCTGGACTGCAAGGCGATCAAACTGGTCAGTCCTAGAGGAGATCAACGCTGACTGCTCCTTCGAAGGCCAGATCCTGAAGTTGAAACTCAAGTACTTTGGCCACCTAATGAGAAGAGCCTAATGCTGGGAAAGATTGAGGGCAATAGAAGAAGGGGACAACAGAGAATGAGGTGGCTGGATGGAGTCACTGAAGCAGTAGGCGTGAGCTTAAATGGACCCAGAAGATGGTAGAGGACAGGAAGGCCTAGAGGAACGTTGTCCATGGGGTCGCAATGGGTCGGACACGACTTCACAACTAACAACAACAACAATGCCTCAGCTTATTAACACATTTCTTAAAACGTTACGTTTGGACATGACATTTCACTCTGAACCAATGTTAAGAGCAGCAATTGCATTTCAAGCTGAAAGGAAGCTTGAGGTGATCAAATAGCAAACCTGAAATTACATATTCGAATCTGGGATGTATAAACAGAGAAGTGTAAACATTGACAGTTTACCTGTGGTTGTACCAGTTGGACAAAACAGCAAAGCTGTACTTTAATAATGAGAAATACCAAATGAATATAATGACCAGCAATATATCAATTCTCTGCCACAGCTATCTAGACTAGTATGGATTTGTTTTTTATTTTTTTACTCACCTACACAGTTATCACAAAGGCTGCAATGTGAGGCACGGGGTGGACGGAAAATCTTGCAGGTGAAACAGTATTTTAATTTCACTGCTTGACCATTAATGATTATTTCTTTTGTTCTGGGAGGGGGACGGTATCCTCCTGCATTAGAGCCATTTGCAATGTCTAAACAAGGAAATAACATAAACATAAAAACACTGAATGCTTTTTACTGTGGGTAAAATATTATTGTAATATAAATTAGAAACACCTAAATAAAATTAGTTGTGTCTTGTAAATCATTTATTATTAAGAAGTCAATAAGTAACAAACCAAATGCTACTAGATTAACTCTTACATCACATTGAATATGCAACTTTCTCTCCCAATTATATGCTCATATTTTCAAAGCTACAAATAACTCTTCCATCTGCACAGTAACAAGGAAGATGACAAACACAAAAATATGGTTTAAAAAAAAATAAGGAGAGAAAGGGGAAAACAAATCAACCAGGCTTTTAGTGACAATATTAATGTATATAACTATTCTTAATAATATACTTTAGTATAACAAGACTGCTTGGATGTGATTTTCCATATGGCTTTTCCCATATGAAAAAGTATATTAATTGTCAATGATTCTGGAGAATCTGCAATGAGATTGAACTTTAACTGTTATGTATTTTGTTCCACACATACTAC
>NW_015387480.1:638092-642846 GCF_001527695.2 Protobothrops mucrosquamatus | reverse complement strand
AAATCAACCAGGCTTTTAGTGACAATATTAATGTATATAACTATTCTTAATAATATACTTTAGTATAACAAGACTGCTTGGATGTGATTTTCCATATGGCTTTTCCCATATGAAAAAGTATATTAATTGTCAATGATTCTGGAGAATCTGCAATGAGATTGAACTTTAACTGTTATGTATTTTGTTCCACACATACTACTTCCCTTCAGATTTGCTGCTTTTTCTTTGTTCTTTGCCTTCACTGATTCATAGCTTCTTCCCTCTAACTGCGCCTCTCTGTTTAGTGTCCCTTATTCTCCCATTCAACAGCCTGTTACAGTGATGTCTGACTTCTTTCCAAATTCTGCCAGTTCCCAATTTTGCCTATTTCCCACCCTTTTTATTTTGCTTGCTTGATGTTTTCACAGGTGAACAAAGTAGCTTTATGATTAATTCATTCATCTTCTACTCCCTTTTATGGCTAATATTTTTCCTACTTTATTTCCCTGATGTCTTATGTGAATCTGGCTTAACTAACTCTTTTTCAAGTTTTTTTTAAAATCACTATGCCTCTTTGCTGTCCTATATTTAATCACTTGTCCTTTCCTTTCTCTCTCTCTTTCTCGTTTAAATATATTCAAAGTTCAATTTCTTATCTTTTATTCTAATGTCTCATCTCTTTGCTCACTATCCCAATGTATTAATATATAGGTTGCAAATTCCCACCCCGAAGAAGAAAAGCTGCAGATCAAATCCAGGCAGAACCCTTAGGGTCTAATTTACAAAAAGAGCTATGCAGTAATGTGACAAATGCAGTAACTGAGTATGAACTAATACCTCTTCTCCCAGGTCCTTGAAAAATAAGTTATATGAAAGTGCATGATACATACTGAAAGTACCAACAACATGTTGTCTAATTTCCTAAGATATCTACCATTGATAGATAATCACCATTGAAAAGGTGATTATCTCACACAAAGCTGTCTACTTCATATAAATTGTTTTATACTAACTGTTAGCTTTAGTGTAGAAATATTCATGTTTCTAATATTAAAAAGATGCATTAATACCCTTGCCTATTACGCAGAAGTTATTTATTTATTTATGCAGCTAAGAAGTGTTATTTTTAAATAATTATGTTCTTTATCCAATAAAGGTTCCAAGGCAGCAATCTTTTCTTTCAGGAATACAATAGGTTCTTCATGAATTTTACTTCCACGTAACTTCCTTTACTCAGGGGGTATACTTTTCCATTCAACTATAACAAAGCTGTAAGACTATAATCTTTAAATATTTTATAACAGAATTTTTTCTACTGACTACAGTCACTAAAATGGGACTAAATGAAAAATTTAAGTGCCCCAAATTTGTGAATTAAAATCACGAATTTGTTTTAACATGGACTGGAGAGAATTGCCTGCAACATTAAATTTGGTATAATCTGAGGATTTGCAACCAGACCGACAGTCTGTTTCAAATTACCAAACTTTGCTCTGTTTTTTAAATATTTCAAATATTTGCATTAGCCTGTTATTTCAACCAACTGAGTTTTTCCACTATTTTTTTAAAAACTTAAAATTATTCCAGTTTTCAGTGTTTTTTCCAGATTTGTAAGTTTCACTAGCAGATGAAAAAACATTGCTTGATTTTTAGGTGCTCTGGTGTAAGATGTCATTGAACTGCTTTTTAAGTATGACATTTAGGAGATTAAAACAGATATCTTATTTGGTATTCTCTAAACCAGGGGTGTCAAACTGCTGGCCTGCGGGCCGGATGTATCATGGCGAAACCACGCCCACCCCATTGCCGGCAATGGCAAAAAAGTCATGAGGCAAGGGTCTCTTTAAAAGCAAAAAGCTGTCAAGGTGGCTGTAGCAGAGTGAACTGTGCACTAATCTCAACAAAGTTGCATCTGCTTTAAGAAGTTTACTCACACTATAGTGTGCTTTATCTTCTTAATGTAACTACAGATAGTCCTTGACATACAACCACAAATTGAGTCCAAACTTTCCATTGCTAAGTAAAACAGTAGATAAATGAATTTTGCCCCATTTTACTACCTTTCTTGCCATAGATGTTCAGTGAATCACTTCAGTTACGTTAGTAACACGGTTGTTAAGTATATCTGGCTTCTCAATTGACTTTGCATGTCAGAAAGTTGCAAAAGGTGATCACATGACCCTGGGACATTGCAACCATGATAACTACAGGCCAGCTGACAAGCATCCAAAGTTGATCAGTTGACCATAGGGATGCTGCAATGGTTGTAAGTATAAAATGTCACTTTTTTCAGTGCCACAGTAACTTTAACAGTCACTAAATGAACGACTGTAAGTCAAGGACTACCTGTATATCTTTTTTTCAGGCTGGCAAACAAAAAGCAGCTATTTAACAAACAGCAGAGACATATTGCGTTCCTAGAACATTTGAAGTGCTTTTTTATAATTTTGAAATGAAATGTCTATATAGAAAAGATGCAATTACTTTTATATTCATTATGTAATAATATAAATATGTCAATCCACAGATGTAATGTGCTTTGCTAATATGGTCTATTTTGTAATGCCAAACAATTATTAAAGAAAAAAATAGTAACCTTTCTAATAAAGATTTTTAAAACAAAAGTTGCATTCTGCATCATTAGCTAATTTACAAAGACGTTTAAAAATATTTATGTTATTCTGGGATGAGAAGGAAATCTTCATCAATTGTTTAATAATTCACTTAAAACCAACTGTAACACAGTCGAATCACTACCCTGCCCAATTAAGTTACTACATCCCAGCCATGAACCAATGCAAGTATAAAATGAAGACTAAAGACCAAGATAATATATGGGTGGAACAATTATTTCATCATTGAGCAAAGAATCGTGGAAAAAAGCCTACAGGAACTATTTTCTCTGTCAATGCTGTCCACTGGAAATTCTGACTTATTTTTGTTTTTTCCCCCTTAAAACTTTGGCAGTCTTCTCATGGAATACCTCAGGAAAGAATACCAGGCCAAAGACTCTGCTTTTATGAATTATGTTACCAGGTTTGATATACTTTTATTCCAGGAAAACAGGTGAATTGCTCTTAGATGGAACAGGACAGAGCAAACTGTGGGGATCTAAGTTTATATATTTCAACTAAATCGTAGAACTAGATCCATTGGAGCATTATGCAAAAACTGTATTATTAAAATTTAGCACTGTAGACAAGAATTCATTTTGGCTCCTTTCCTCTTCAATTTAAACATCAACCCTGTTGTAGCCAAAATAATTTAAAGCATCATCTTCCAAAACTAGCCAACAAATATATTGCAATCTTATTGTAGGCAATTGTATTTTATGATGTAGTGGTTATATTTGCATACGTCATTTGGATGAAAATGAGCTCTAAGTGCCCTAGCCACTTATTGATCTGCACTTCAAATTAACTATACTGAAATAAGTAGCTTAACTTTTGCAAAGCAACCATGAAGGCTAATTCACCAAAGCAAGCCAAAATATTTAAATATTTGGAATTGGTTTTTCATAGTTGTACCAAATGCAATGCATATCAAAACTATGTAACCCAAAATGCAAAAAAACCAATGATATCTGTATAATCTTTCCATTTCATCTGAAATGCACAACATGTCCCAGCCACATTAAAACTTAAAATTAACTGAGAACACATGCAGCTTTTGTTTGTTAGTTAGGTGGACCTATATAGCTTTTTTTGCCCCTCTGGAACATGGTACTAAGTATTTAGGAGGGAGGGGTTGTTTAATTATAATCAAAACAGGTACGTGGATTTTTATTATTCCTTGCTAGTTGTTTTTTTCTCTGCTGATTATGTTTTTTTAAATATCCACTGCAGATAATTCTAAATCAATATGGGAAAACATCCCTGTAAAAATTGCAAGAATGGATTCTCATCCATCTAATAAAGGGCTATGATCAAACACTTCTGCATTCAAGCAACATGCTAGAGATTTTGAAGCACTGCCCAGGAATAGATCTTTTTTTAGGCTGCCAAGATATTTAAAATTAAACTAAATAACTGTCTTTAAACTTCTGAAAAACACTAGCATTATGACATTTCAACTTTTTCTCAGCACTATTTTTGAAAGCAGATACAAAAACAAAAATTCTTTCAGAGATAAAACCATCCTTGTGGAAAAGAATCCAAACAATCTCATTATTATTATACTGCACTGTATATCAGTATGCAAGGGCCCAATTTCTAATTCCTTATCTGGTGAATAATTCAATTCTGTTTTATGCTTAGTTATTTTTTATCAGACCAGTGAAAATCTATTTCCTTCAAATATGACTAAATTATATTATAATATCTGTAAAACTAGGCACCATAACTTCCTCAATGACCCAGTTATAATTTGTTATTGTCTTGATTTTATTTATAAAAGAAACTGTCTAATTTTTTTAATTATTTGTTAAGTCACAGAATTTTGATTAGTTACCATAATGAAGGTTTTATCAATGATTAAATCCTTATGTGTCAAAACCTGTCAATTAAACTTGAAATCCTTAAATAAACTTAAATGGTCAATTCCTGGATTCACGGTTGACATTGGACGACCAGTTGTCGGCCGTGACCAGGGGAGCATTTTATCAGGTTCGCCTGATTCGCCAGTTGCGGCCGTTTCTGGACCGGGACGCCTTACGCACGGTCACTCATGCCCTTGTGACTTCCCGCCTGGACTACTGCAATGCTCTCTACATGGGGCTTCCCTTGAGGAGCACCCGGAGGCTCCAGCTAGTCCAAAATGCGGCCGCGCGGGCGGTG
>NW_015387480.1:633457-636249 GCF_001527695.2 Protobothrops mucrosquamatus | reverse complement strand
AGAAGGCTATTCTGAAGAACAGGCACTGCCCGTGAAAACTACTAATACTTTGTAGCTCCACCTCTTCTCCCCCCAATTAACTTCACAGAAATGGGGAACAAATATTTGTTTTTCCTGAGATCAATTTATCAGTAAGGTCAATTTTAGCTGATATATGCAGTCCTGGAGTCAATTAGAACTAAGCCACAAATGGCTTTATGCATAAAAACAAGCACATTAAATTGCACCCAGAAGCTTATCAGGAACCAATATGAGCTCAATCATATCATATCACACATTTATAGCAAAGTATTGGCTAATTTGTCCAAACTTTGTTCTTAACACTGCCCTTTGATAAATCCTACCAGTATGTAGTTGGAAGTAATATTCAGACCTCTCTGTGCCTCTTCCTGGCCTCAAAATTGTATAATGGACAAAAACTAAATCCACTTTAGCTTTAACCTTTGCTGTTAGCCAAGAAAACAATATGTTTCTTTCATTCTCCTCTAATGCAGTCTAATAACAGTTCATTTTAAAATTTAAAAGAACAGATGTAAGATAGACACTTTCACCATAAAGCATTTCTTCCTAATAACCTCAATTTCCAAGTCTCAATCTGTACTTTTATTATTTACAGCATGAATGAGGGAATGTATACTATATTATGTACATGTTCAGATCATTCAAATAAAGCACAGCAGTCACTTTGTTTGAATTCCTAAGAAAATCGTTTCCAGTAAGTGTGGGTGGAGTGTGCAAAGGCAAAAATGATACAAGCTGTATCAGGTCATGGTACTTGGTGTATCAATTTTAATTAGGGAAGTCTGGAGAGTTGTAAGACTCAAGACTGAAGAAGCAAATTAAAGTAAAAATGTAATGTTATTTCGATATTCCAAAAAAGCATGGAGTTATTTTTGCTTATTCTGCTTCTGTAAAAAGTGGTAGATGCTAGTTCAAATGTAAGATAAAATGTGTGTCATTCATGAAACAGAATGACTGATTTACAGCACTCTATAAGCAGTTTACAGAGTCAGCATACAGTCTTGCCCCCGACCTCGGAAGGATGGAAGGCTGAGTCAACCTTGAGTCTGTCAAGATCAAACTCCTGGCAGTGGGCAGAGTTAACCTGCAATACTGCATTTTAACCACTGCGCCACCACGGCCTATCACCTCTCTTTTCCACTTGTGTGCTCCAGAAAGCTATTGAGAAACCAGGAGTTTAAGAAATAAGCAAAAGTGGAAGATGGAGACTGAGTGTTGAAATGTTTAAACTCTTGAATTTTTATATATTTTTTTAATTCTGAGTCTTTGCTATTTGTTTTCATGTGCTTGTAGAAATGAAATGGTATGTTCCTTTGCTGCATTTAAAATTATTTTTACTGCATTATTGCAAAACATGTTTTCAATCTGTTAAATAAACCTTCACTTTACAACCCTATTCTTTACAATCTGCAATGCATATACCACAAAGGAATAAAAATGTAACAAGGGAACTTCTGAAACAGAATTAGAGGAGACTGAGACACTTAAGGATTAAATAAAATTCCCTTCTTTCAGCAGCTAAAACCTCCAGATGTCACATTCTTCATGGAAAGGAAACTCAGAATCATACTTCAGGAATATTATAGTTTTTAACATCATTTAGTCCACCCTATCTATAACTATTTCTTTACATCTTAGCTAGGAAAACAAAGCCAGCAAAGTTCTCCAGTATGACAAATAAGCGTATGATAAAGTGAACAAAATTGAATTATGGAATGGTTTGCGACAATATACCAAGGTCAATATTAAAAGTGATATAGGGTGATAGAAAAGCATTCATGAGAAAAATTAGAATGCTTATCAAATGGTTCAACAGTGAACAGGGAGTAAAAGAAGGCTGTGTGATGTTTCTTGCTGTTTACTGTAGTTATGGATGAATATATAAATAATGCTTTTTGCAATATTAGAAGTGTGTTGGTTGGGAACATGAACACATATGTACTTTTGTATATAGATGATTCCATGTTGTTGCCTGACAACATGAACGATTTGTAGCAAGTGTTAGGTCATACAATGCAACAAGTAGTAAGAATGTAAAAATTAAAGATCAAGGTAATCATGTTTTATAAAAAAAATTAAATGAATGAATGCAAGTTAAACAAATTAACTTGAAATTAATGAAATTAATATTGTACCTTACTGGAATGTTTACTAAAATGGGGAAATGGATGAAAAAAAATTAAGATATATAAATGTTAGGAGAAAAATAGTGGATAACATGCAATCTATTTAAAGAATGAATATTTGTTGAAAGAAGTGAAAATGGCTGTATGTAAGAAAGTCTTATCAACCTTACTTAATAGAAATAAGAATTGAGTAGGTAAGCAGAAACAAAAAGAGAATGCAAACTGTATGTAGTAGAACAATAATAGATACAGTAGATCAAATTAAATGGGCACTCCATCACTGGAGGTTTTTAAGAAGAGACTAGACAGTCACTTGTCTGAGCAGAGGGCTGGACTAGAAGACCTCCAAGCTCCCTTCCAGCTCTATTCTATTCTATTCTATTCTATTCTATTCTAAATATATGATGGAAGAGTAAAGGGTTGAAAAAAGGGGAAGTTTGAGCAAGGTGGTTGTAAGGAGGAAAAGATTCTCTAAAAATATAAAGTTTTTTTTAAAGAACAAAAGGTAATATATTAATTTGGTTTTGGATGTACTGGAAACAAAGATTAAAAACAAAAATGCATGCAGACGTATAGTGAATGTAAACTTAATTTAATTAGAATTTTTTCCCTTTTACTTCCTGTCTTTAACCTCTTTTCTACTAC
>NW_015387480.1:619334-633285 GCF_001527695.2 Protobothrops mucrosquamatus | reverse complement strand
GTGGTTGTAAGGAGGAAAAGATTCTCTAAAAATATAAAGTTTTTTTTAAAGAACAAAAGGTAATATATTAATTTGGTTTTGGATGTACTGGAAACAAAGATTAAAAACAAAAATGCATGCAGACGTATAGTGAATGTAAACTTAATTTAATTAGAATTTTTTCCCTTTTACTTCCTGTCTTTAACCTCTTTTCTACTACATTTTAATCTTTCTTTGCATTTAGCATAAGACTGTTTACCCTGAAACAGAATAGCAAGATGAGTATGTATGATCCTGTTATTTATTAGATCACAGCTGAGTATATACTCTGCAAAATCCTTTTAAGCTTCACTACCATTTCATTCTTTATACAATTTCATGCCCTAAATAGTGTTTCATGCAATTATCAGAGATCTTGGAAACATACAGTTTGGTCAGCATGGCAATGATATTTCAAACAGATATTTAAGTAGGTAATAAGTGAGTATTTAGAAAAGAATACACTGCTAAGTACAGATTTATATAGGAGTCATGGTTCCAACAACTATGAAATCTGATATTACTGTTACTTATTAATCATAAAATTTCAGGCAGCCCATACTCTTTGGCAAGCAGATTTATTACGTGTGTAAAAATTGCCACTTATTAATAAGAAACTGATCAAATTAATGTATATGACTATATGGTTGTAGCAGGTGCTTAGATAGGGACTTTTTTTTGGGGGGGGGGCTACATATGTTGATGTCACATTTTGTTGCTGCTGTACCTTTGACTCCTGGCAACTGCTGGATTAGTCCCCGCAGTTTTCTTGGCAAGATTTTGGAAATAGTTTGCCACTGCCTACTTTCTAAGATTAAGTCAGAGTGACTGGCCCAAAGGTCAGCCCTTCCGGGTAAAGCAGACAGGAAATGTGACTAGATGAGCTAATTCTACTTTATTGTAAGGCTACCTTAACAGAATCTTGCAAGTCTGTAAGTACAAGCCTCTTGCCACCATTTTTAACCATCTGAACAATTAGGGCAAATCCTTCCTAAATTTCTTCTTCTGACCATTAATCCAGTGGGGGCTCCTCCCTCACTTGTTTGATTATTTCTTAGGCAGCATCATTTCCCTGCCTCCCCCAGGGTCATCCACACAGTCCCCCAAGGTCATCCAATTAGCTTTGTGCCAAGACAGGACTAGTCACAGTTTTTTTTTTTTTAACCTGATGCCTTAATGGCAAACAGGCTCACTTGATGCCACATTATAAAAAATCTTATCATATTTTAGATACATATATTATTTTAATCCCTGACTTATCTTACATTCCAATATTTTGATTTGCTGTCTGGAATCAAAAAATACTTTTCAGCTTGCTCCAACATCTACACACAAGCAGCGCATATATAATCATATGTAAAGCTTCGTTTTCAGAATTATCTTTACTACATTTTTTTTAAACTAAACTATAAATTAAGCCTTTTGATTGTTGTAAAGAAGACACTGAATTCATTTCCTTACCAATTTATATTGCCATTTAAATCAAATGTATCATCTGTGATCAGGGTCTACCACATAATAAAACAATAGTATAAAACAAAAATGCACAAATTGTAAAATTAACTTAGTTGATCATTCAGTTAGCTGCCCATTTTGCATAAAGTAACAGGAAATTGAGACAGATTTAGAGTAACAGAGTTAGGAATATCTGAAAGTAAAAATACTAAGTAAGATTGGTTAGAACGACTAGAAAATCAGCTAAAATGTGGGCTCAACAACTGGCATTTAAGAGAGAGAAATAAAATGAGAAACAGAGAGACTACAACAGACCTTCTGTGTTACCTATTTGCCTTTCTAGATCTGCTGCTTCATCTGGTGTTGCACGAGGCAGGACTCCAGGATCACTGAAACTAGTACGTAGCAAGGTCCCCATAACAAAAAAGAACAGAATTGCTCCCACTACGGGAATTGCAGGTGTAATCTCCTCAGATAAATATGGACAACTGTAAAATAAGGAAAATAAAATATTAAGAATAAGGTTACATAAAAAATAGCAAGTACCCACAACTGATCTTGCAGGTGATGGAGTAAAGAATTACTTCAAGGCCATCTATATTAATAATCATTTCAGCAAAA
Source organism: Protobothrops mucrosquamatus (assembly GCF_001527695.2). NCBI lineage: Eukaryota > Metazoa > Chordata > Lepidosauria > Squamata > Viperidae > Protobothrops > Protobothrops mucrosquamatus. The sequence continues at coordinate 631,191 of NW_015387480.1, read as the reverse complement.
AACTCTGAAAATCTAAGTCTGATCTCACTTTGTTCTCACTTGTATTGTACCTAAACAATTTTTAAAAAAAATTCTTATGCCATTCTAACGTCTCATATTGATTGAGAACTGCATTCAGGTTAACATGCAATTTTCTGATTCAGCTATTTGCATTAATATAGAGTAAGAGAAATGCAGAAAAGATCAGTTGATGATTATACCCCAGAATAAGGAATACAGGTTGCACCTACGTCTCTGCACTTACGTCACTTTTATTTTAATACTGTAAGTAGATTATAAAAGTATGACTAAAATATAACATAGAAGATGTTTATTATCCAGCCTTTTGGCTTTAAAGATTACATTGGGCACAAAAGGTGTTCAGAGCATAAGAAACATTTTTCTATTTAAGAATTAATCTATATGTTAAAAAAATATTATTAAAATTGATAGTCTAAATAATTTCATTAATATCTTAACTGATATTTTAAAAAATATTTTAAAAACTAACATCATAGTCAGTATTTTACACAGCATCAAAAGAATTGCAGTAAAGGGTGCAACTACTATTATATTTACACTACATATATTTATACATTAGACCAGGGGTAGGCAACTTCGGCTCTTTTATGACTCCTGGACTTCAACTCCCAGAATTCCTGAGTCAGCTATGCTGACTCAGGAATTCTGGGAGTTGAAGTCCAGGAGTCATAAAAGAGCTGAGGTTGCCTACCCCTGCATTAGACGGAGAGTGAGTTTGGTTCAGCTAGCGGTTAAGACATCAGGCTAGAAACCAGGAAACTATGAGTTCTAGCCCCACCTTAGGCATAAAAATTGGCTGGGGAACTTTGGGCCAGTCAGTCTCCCTCAGCCCATGATGTTAGGCTTGGGTGACGAGCTAGTCAGCCAATTCCTATCATAATCAAGGGATCAACACTCAGTTGATCTGGAAAAAAGCAGACCTTGAACTTGCGGGAAAACATTACTTATGTTTAATGTAAGAGAAAATATTATACATTAAACAATGTGAAAATTCCAATTCCATTTCTAGAATGTCTTAATTTTTGTAACTAGATTTTTTTTCAAAAAGTTAAATTAACAATATAGTATAAACTTGATAGAATACTCTTTTACTTGTTAAACATCATATTGTATTATCATGACTTGCCACTGTTTCTGATGAAAATGTCTAAAGTGATAGAACAATTACACTAATATCTTGATACATACGTAACAATATGCTAGAGTTGTTTAATGCATACTATGTAAGTTGTGTCACTTGTTCCATGCTACAGGAATTATTAAATACTCCAGGAAATCTTATTTGTGGCTTACTTTGTGTTACACTGCAAAAAAAGTTGAGAACAATTCTTCCCTCTAAACCAGGGGTCCCCAACCCCCGGTCCGTGGACTGGTAACAGCCCGCGGCACGTCAGCAACTAGTCCGCACAAACAAGCAAAGCCTCATCTATGTGATGCAGACAGCACACAAAACCACACACTTTCGGTCCGTGGAAAAACCTTTCTCTGCGGAACCCGTCCCTGGTTCCCAAAAGGTTGGGGACCTCTGCTCTAAACTAAGGAGAACAAAAAATCCTAATGCGCATGTAACTCTAAAGAAGTAGCAAACAGGTCTTCTGGTATGCTTGACTGTTCCTGCCAGCAGGAAAAATTAAGCAAGTACAATCAAATGACATTTCTCAGCAAGCTTGCTCAATCAAGATATCCTAGAATCCTGACTTTATGTGTAAACTGGTCAGTTATGAATCACAAATATCACTGAAACTTATAGTTTTCTGAACCAATTTATCACTTACACATTTACACCCACAGACGTTATGCCACTATGTCTTTTAAAATAACATATGATTTAGAATATTTATTTGAACTGTTTTATCTCAATCTGCTCATATTTAAAGTAACCCATAATTACACTAACCCAAGTATTTCAAATACAAACACCAACTAAAATTTGTTAATACCTAAGAAAGGTAAAATATAATAAGACAATAAATCACAAAGCAAAATGCTCCCAAATGTAAGACTATACTACACTTGGTGGGGGGGAGAAGAGACAAGAAAAGGACAACAGAATATTTTTGCTAAATCTGGTCATCCTCTAAAAGGTTTATATAGAATAGAGCTTGAAGGGACCTTGGAGGTCTTCTAGTCCAGGCCCCTGCTCAAGCAGGAGAACCTATATCATCTCAGACAACTGATTGTCTAGCCTCTTCTTAAAAATCTCCAGTGATGGAGCACCCACGATTTTTCAAGGCAAGCTGTTCCACTGGTTAATTGTCCTCACTGTCAGGAAGTTTCTCTTTAATTCCAGATTGTTTCTCTCTTTGATCAGTTTCCTATCATTGTTTCTTGTCCTGCCCTCTGGTGCTTTGGTGAACAATGTGTCCCTCTCTTCTTTGTGGCAACCCCTCAAATACTAGAATACTGCTATCATGTCTCCCCTATTTCTTCTTTTCTTTAGACTAGCAGCCAAACCCAAGTCCTGCAGCCGTTCTTCGTATGTTTTAATCTCCAGGCCTTTGATCATCTTAGTTGCTCTTCTCTGAATTTTTTCCAGACTCTCAACATCTTTTTTGTGATATGGTGACCAAAATTGGCTGCAATATTCCAGGTGTGGTCTTACTAGGGTTTTATAAAGCAGTACTAATACTTCGCGTGTTCTTGATTCTATGCCTCTGTTTATACAACCCAGAATTGTATTAGCTTTTTTTGGCGGCGGCTGCTGTTTATGGCAAAATGCAGGGTTTTTTTCCTGGATATCAAGTATTTGAAATCTCAGCACATTGCTTAATGTGCAAGTCAGTGATTTTGTATAACAGGAAATGGATAACATGTGCAGAAGATTTATAAATATTTCTGTTTAGATAAACAAGGTCAAGTCCAAAATGAATGAATCACAACAACCATACGTGCCAGATGTTTCTAAATGTTAATTTTGGCTATGGTATCCACATTAGTTATGCCTAATTCAGGGAAAGGCAAACAAACTGGATGTGAAATAAGAAGTATAGAATAGGAATTCCCTCCTTCATTTCCTTTCCTTATTTATCCTTTCTTGTATACAGTGTGTCTGTGTAAACACAATACTATACAGCAACAATTTTGAACAAAAATACATAATGTGTTACAAATGCATTTAATATTGAGTCACTTGCTGGCACTAAGATTGTTTCAAAAGTATTTTCCTTCAATGTTTTCTTATTTCTCTAATTAATTTTGTCGATTTCTGGGATATATATTAAGATCTGAAGGCAAGCATTAACATTGAGATGCTGGCAAGTCTAACTTTCACAACCTATATTCTTATCAACAGAAAAGGACTATTTTCCAGGAAGGCTGTATATACTGATTTAAAAAAAAATCAAATTTAGGCAAATCATATAGCTTTAATAAATGATAATGTCTTTAAAAAGATCATGCTTCAAGTTTAAATCAGCATAATGCCATATGTACTTATGCATTATTTTAAAGTAAGTAACTTGATTCAACCAGGTTCACAATTAATATATCCAACTGATTCAGTTTTCAGATAATTAGCAAATGGATATGGTTCTTTTGGTTAAACTTTTCTACAAGCCACATAGGAAATAATACAGAATATTTTAAGATGCAACAGTGATACTTAAAGGAGAGTTGCATCATATTCATATTTTTTTGTGAAATTTTACAAAATTTTAGAGGAATTTTCTCTGGGGACTGAACCCCATTTCACCTCAAAACATTTAAAAATTCAGAATAATTAAGATATTTTGAGTAGTTAAACTATCATATTAATATACTAGCTGTACCCGGCCACGCGTTGCTGTGGCTCAGTCTGGTTAAATGGAAAAGAAGTGTGTTGCTTTTACGTCCAACAGATGGCACTGTTTTTCAAAAAAAGCATGTTTTTACCTGTCACAAGTGTGACATCTATATAATAGTAGGTATATAAAAACATGCGCGGATTCGAATGCAACATTGTGTCAAAATTTCAAAGCAATCGGTGAAGAACTTTCGGAGATTTAAGATTTTGAACAAACGAACATTTACATTTTTATTTATATAGAAGATGATACTATCTTCCTTGCATAATGATGTTTAAATAAAATAGGCATTTTGCATTTTTCATAAACTTATAGGGCAAAACACCATTTATGTAACAAAATATTTTAATGAAATGTGGTGATGAAGATACCTTCAAAGAGGTAAGATTATTCAGGAAGGGAGATCTAATAAAAAGGACTAACTGTTTAACAGCTAGCTGCTAAAGCAATAACTATAGGAATTTTGAGATACAGGGGGACGGATCCACAATTGCAGTTCTTAAGGGAGTGAATGACTGGGTAGAAATAAAATATTAAGAGCTTACTTATCTAATATCCTTCAAGGTATTCTTAACATTTACCAACTGCAAATAACAATGAAATCCACATTATGTGAGAGCATTTCTGGTCTTGCACAATACTTTGTTCTGCGTTTCTTGAGCCTCAATACATTCTAAGTAAATGCCCAATTTTATGAAACAAACTTTGAAAGCAGGCTTCCAGAGAAGGTATGATGAATTGAAGACTGCTCTAAAAAACAGAGCCAACGACCACAGCAAACACCAAAGAACTGGTGAGTAGACTAGTTCCTTTTAACCTCTGGATAAGGAATGGATGGAGATTACCCACATGTGCTCCATACAACTGCTCTTCATGAGGAGACTGCGGGACAGTGGTTTTCCACTAGTTTGAGCACCAGAAGATGGGATCAGCCATCCTGCTCACACAACCACAACACTTTTAAAGGGCACTAAGTTCACAAATCTCACGTTCTAATTTGCACGTTCGGAAATTGCACCTTAACTACTTCTAAGCTATTAGAGACCTTTGGAATGACTAGTTTGAAAATGTCAGATAAGTCTGCCTTTAATCCTGAATGAAACAAAACTTCACTTAAAAGCTTTAAAATCTGAAATAAACAACAAAAAGCATTAGAAAGTTATAAATGAACTAAGGGTTCAGATAAAATTGTAACATTGGAATTTTTAAAGTAACATTTTGAAATTAATTATAAAATACAAACACCTTGTGGGAAATAGAACCTGTTTTGCTTATTACAAGACATAGCATAGATAAATAATTTCACAATTAAAAAAAACTGAACACTAGAAAGGATTTTAGGTAGATTTTAGGTAGAGGAAAGATATACAAGACTTCAAAATAGTTATGACAATGCAATTATTGAAGGAGACCTTTGAAGAATGGAATCAGAAAATACAGTAGTAGCCACAATATCAACATCAATAATGATGTCTGCTTCTATATACAGACTATGCCCAAATGACATTATTGAAGAAATGTCAGATATAGAACAAGTTTTATCCAACAAGACAGATATAGTATTGAAAGTAGATTTACAGCTATCAAACCAAGAGAATGTTTTAGAAAAGGTACTTTACTGATGTACTAAAAGAGTGGCTGAGGTTTTAAAATTTAAAAACAAAATACAAATGACAAATAAAACTGTGACCTGGGCAATTCTTTCTTAATGGATTTACATAAGAGTGTTGTTAAAGTTTTGAAGGATAGGACAAAAAAGAAATGAAGAAAAATAAAATCCTAGGACCTATGACAGTGATGGCGAACCTTTTAGAGACCGAGTGCCCAAAACCCACCCCCCCACCCGTCCCCGCTCCGCCGTGCCCGCTGGACCACCCACCACCTCCATGGCCCGCCATAGATCACCCAGGCAGCCCAGCAGCTCCATGGTGTCCACGCCCTCCGCCTGCGCCCTGCAGCATCATCTGCATATGATGGGGTGCAAGGGCGGAGTCTTGTCCCCACTGCCCAGCTACCATGTTCTTGGCTGCGCAGCATTGCGTGGGCCATGCCCGGGGTCGACTCTTCTCTGGAGGGCTGCTGGGGAGGAGGGGGCTGTGGGAGGAGGCGGGTCTGGGGCGACGGTGCGTGTGCCCACAGAGAGGGCTCCGAGTGCCGCCTCTGGCACGCGTGCCATAGGTTCGCCACCACTGACCTATGACAATATTTGAATGAATTAAAGATTAAGACTATTAGAAGTAAAAGGAAGAATATAACATTGTTTATTTGAGCAAGATTAAATGAAATATGTGGTTACTTTTGGCTACCTTTTTTGGACTTTTTGCTGACATCAAGACTGAAACATTTTATGGATTTATTTATATATAAGAGATAGGATACAGGTGGAAGAGATAAATGTTTTTAATATTAGAGAGTGTGAAGAGTTACTAAATTTATGTGATAAAGGTTAGAAGTCATTTCTTTATTATCTTTTATTATATTGTTTTCTTTTTTTCTTGAACTTTTTACAGGTTTTTTATTTTTTCCTTTAAGTTTAGTTTATATTAGAGTTTACTATTACAATCAAAATTCTTAATCAAAATTTTATACACAGACATAATAAATTTTGAAAGCAGGCACTCTTTTAACAAGAATGATTAATTGGACAGTACCTAAGCATATTTAGTAAAGCTAGCATTTATTTCCTTATGTAAGTAATTCCCTTCATAAATATCTTTAGTTCATTTTGTAAGCTTGCCTCTAGTGCAGTGGTTCTCAACCTTTTTAATGCCGTGACCCCAACCGGTCGTAAGTCGAGGACTAAACCGGTCGTAAGTTGAGGACTAAACTGGTCGTAAGTCGAGGACTACCCAACCGGTCGTAAGTCAAGGACTTTCCCTGCCCGGGAGCACCGCACATGCATGGTTCCGCCCCCTGCGCCGGCCAAGGCGTAGCTGGCAAGCGGCAGAGATGGAGCTGGCCGACCACCAGCTGGCCCAGCCCAAGGGAGGTAAGGCACCCGCCGGAAAAGGGGAAAAAAATGGCAGACAAAAAAAATGGCGGACAAAAAAAATGGCGGACAGCCTTGCTTGGCGACCCCCATGAAATGGTCAATCGACCCCAAATGGGGTCCCGGCCCACAGGTTGAGAACCACTGCTCTAGTGGTATCAATCCCTTATCTGAACAGTATTCTGTATAAATGGTAGTTTCTAAATGCCACAGAGGATTTATTTGGTGGAAGCAGTTCAATGTCTTACAGATAGTATAGGTAGTCATTGGTCAACGACCACTCATTTGGCAAGTATTTGAAGTTATAATAATGTAGGAAAAATGGTACCTACAACCGGTCCTTGAAGTTTTGGTTGTCCTAGCTTCCCTGTGGTCATATGACTACAATCTGGGTACTAGGCAACTGGCTTCCTCTTATGACTGTAGCAGCGTACCGCAGTCACATGATCATGATTTGCAATCTTTCCTGGTGGCTTCTTATAAGCAAAGCCAATGAGAAAGCCAATTGGGAAGACTGCAAGTTGCTTGGATAAGTCTCTCCTACCCACACAAACTTCCTGAGCTTTGCTATGTTCATGCCATGGCTCCCTGGTCACTCATCCTGTACCTCCACCCTGCAGCATCCACTACAAGCCCTGCTATGCTCTCTGGTCACCCATACACCCCTTGCTCTCTCTCCTACTCAGCAACAGCAAGGTACCTGGCACTTACAATTTCCTGCAGGTTTTCCCCATCAACTTTAGTTTTGAAGGCAGCAGCAAGTTGTGAGATGCTCGCTTAACAGACCACATTCCTTGCTTAACTATAGCAACGAGAAGTACAGGGATTGCTATTGTTAAGCAATGTGGTCATGTAACATTGTGGTTTACAACTGGGAAGGAGTCTGAAAAATTCCACTGACATAATAGTTCATAAAGGTATTTAAAAGACTTTTTTATGGAGAAGAAATAAAAGTATAAAAAGTGATAGAATATTAGAGGCTACACGGGCATAACAGTGTCCCCAAAACATTTTTACATAAAAATATAATGGTTTTAGCATACAATTTTGGGTGCTATTTTGTAATCACTTGCCTAAAGCAACCTCATCCAATAAACTGTAATTTGATGTTAAAGTCTAAAAATTATTTCATTCAAGAAAAATAAGTGTCCTTCTTCCTGCTTGCATATTATCAAAATCAAAAGCAACAGCAAAAGACTAATTCAGTTTCCATGAGCAAATGGATACCCATCATTGCCTTCCTAAAAATTCTTATCTCTTTCCCCAAGAAAAGCATAAACAAAACGCCAACATCTGGAGTCTAAATAATGTTACTATTCAGTTGAATGAATTCTCCATCATGTTTGGTACACCAGCTCACTAAGCACGACTACAGTAAGAGAAAAAACAAGAAAATATGGGCTCTATTCTGCATCTTAGCACAGTAATCTTATGTTCATAAAGAATCTAAAACATATTCTGAATACTCAGACGGATGATAAATAGAGCTATGTAACATTAAAACTGTATGATTAATGAACATTTAGCTTCCAAAAGCATTTGTAATTTCTTTGGACAGTTCAGTAGTTATTTCCAGAACAAAATTTCATAAATTTCTTCTCATGATCTCCACTGACATTACAATCACAATTACAATTTCTTTGGACAGTTCAGTAGTTATTTCTAGAACAAAATTTCATAAATTTCTTCTCATGATCTCCACTGACATTACAGAACACTCCTAAAATGGCTGAACATTTGTATTAAAAAGATAATATTTTTTCTTTCTCATAAATATGATCAGATTATAAAAATTATCCTCAGCCAATTATGCTGGCATTTCTATCAACCCGAACATAACTACCAGAGAACAAAGTATATTATATAGCTGAATAAACCTGTAAAACATTTTATTAGTAAATGTAAATCCACGCTGAAGGCTTTCAGGGATTTTTTTAAAAAAATATAACAATTTGAATATATGCTGCTTGCATAATTATTTAGTTGTTAATACCAATTTAGGATTTGGATTGGCTGCAACAATATCTCAGCTTTAAGACAAGTTATAGTTTACAGAATCAAATGGATAAGTTCAGTTTTGTAATATAATTAACTACTACAAAGCCACTAAGAGATTCTAAATTTTTGTTTCCATCTAACCACATAATTGGAGAACCATAAAATGTAGCATGTAATTTTGCCATTTGACTATCAATTCATATATGATTGCTGGGACATCCAATATAATGCCTGAGGGTCTCTTTTCTTGATGACCTCCAGATTCTCAGTCCCGCCCATTTTTTTAGTTGTTAAGAAAAAAATGGAAGTGCAAAGCATCAGCGTAGGCCCTAAGGCATCATTTTCCAGAACATTTATGGGCTCCATTATGGACAAAAAAACATTTATAAAAAATTGAAGTGGGAAAAAACCCTTTTTTTTCACTGCGAAAAAAAGACAAATGTAGAAAGAGGGATAAAGAAGTAATGCTAGAAGGTGATAAACAGAGAAATCCTCAATGATCAGACCTCTGATAAAGAGCATTTTGCCATTTGTCATATCCATACAGCAGCCATTTTAAAATTGCATTATACAAATATTTCAAAATTACAAATATGCTGAAGAATTCCAAAGGCCACATGCAAATATGCAGCTTTAGATCATTTTCCTCAATGAACATGTATAATTGTTTTCACTCACTTATCTAACTGGATTCGCTTTATCTAGTTTTAGGATTTGTGGAGAAGTGATCAAGTTTTGTTATATTTTTGCAGAAATATTAAAAATTTAACAGGGTCACAAACATTTTAAGCACCACTGCATAATATTTAATTTTAATTTAATTTAAATTAATTTAATTTAAGAAAATCATTTTGTTTGTTACTGAAAGTTGTTACTAAACAACATTCCTCTGATACAATGACATGTCAGAAATCAATTAAATTGTGTTCAGCACATTTATTATTTTCATAAAAGGAATGCAAATAATAAAAATGGACATAAATGATGTTAAAATGGACAATAAAATAAAAACACACAAGTATATGAAAATGATCAGGGAAGTTGCTTGGTCATTGGTTGAGAGGGAGATTATATAGAACAGTGATGGCGAACCTTTTAGAGACCGAGTGCCCCAAAACCGCCTGCCCACTTCCTCCGCCTGCCCCTGCTCCATCCCTGCTCCACCCCCTGCTCTACCCCTGCCCACTTGCAGAGCCACCCACCGCCTCCACGGCCCGCCGCAGATCACCCAGGAGACCCTGTAGTGCCATGGCAGCCATGCCCTCCACCCACATCCAGCAGCAGCATCTGCGCGTGTCAGGGCGCGAAGGCGGAGTCTTGTCCCTGCTGCCTGGCTGCCATGTTCTTGGCTGTGCTGCTCTGCGTGGGCCGCACCTGGGGGCAACTCTCTGGGGGGAGCTGCTAGTGAGAAGGGGGAGGCGGGGCTGGGGCAACGCTGTGCGTGCCCACAGAGAGGGCTTTGAGTGCCGCCTCTGGCACGCGTGCCATAGGTTCGCCACCACTGATATAGAATATAAATTGTAGTAATTTAAAGGCTATACTGAAAAGAAACCTAATAAACTCTTTCCTTCTGTTTTCTTTGCCGACAGAATCTATCCATGAATGAATATCAACTTATTGCTGCACTATGATGTAATCGCATAAAAAAATTAACAAATAATTTTTTAAAAATTCCATAATGATAAATCCTTTACTCATAAGTTGAAGGAAATATTTGATTTTGGGGTAGTGCTAACAAATAAATATCATTTTTTCAGAGGAAACTGACTGAAAACCTGTCATTACATTAACAGTTATAAAATGATTGTTTATTTGTGGTGCAGATTCACTTTTTTCCCTGAAATACCCAGTTTATTATCTTTATCTTTTTACAACCTTAGAATTGTACAACCTTAGAATTGTGTGGCCAGATTCTATACCTCTATAATAGAACTGAGCATTCTGTATCTCAGAACAGATGATGTCCCCAGCTTTTTTTTTAAATACAGGCTTTATTTTCATCCTGATAATACTGAAAATTTGGCTATGGAAGAATTATGTCTTAATTATTGTGTAAATGTAGCTCACCTAAAAATAAACATTCATTGATTTAGTCATGTGCATACTTGACACAAAAAAGTGAAACGTATACAGTATATCCACCATAAAGTTTTACTGTAAAAAAGTAAACATTTTTATCAGTCATATTTATTTGTGGTAAGCTGATTTCACCAGCAAATTATAATATTAACATGTAGCCCATCTTTTTCAATATGAAAATTCAATATCTGTTCACTGCTTCTATCCTTCGGTGTAGTGTCTATTGTCACTAATGAAATGCAACAGGCATGAAATCACGTCACATTACCTCAACTAACTCAAGCCCATGATTAAGTAAATATTTAAAACAGTTTCTCCTATTTCTGTTCTTACTATATTATGTTAGAATCATGACATTCTGAGACAAAGCAAATATTTCAAAATTAATTTTAGATGAGTCTTTTTCTTTAATTTGATCATGGTATTGGCAGAAAAGACTTTTAAGGATCACAATATATAGTAAGCCAGAGATTAGTAACTAGCATGGTACATGTGACCTCCAAATCAATCAGTCTGTCTGTCTGCCTATCCATCTAACCATCTCCCTTTCTCCCTTAAATTTTATTTACAGGGCTTATTGCTCCCATCAATCAATCAACTCTGACTAGAGCACAGCTCCCCAAATCTATGAATTAAGACACAAGCTATGTTTGTGATCCAGAGTGTTAGTCAAAACAGTCTAGGTCCCAAGTCTTGATAAAACAATCAAGTATCCAAGAGACTATAAAAACCAAGAGGGAAGAAGCCATCTGAGGTTATCTTATTCCTGTGGAGGGACCAAACAGTCAAGAGGCTAGGACTAACTACTATGCCTCACTCATCGCGTCATCAGATAACCGCCCTGCCGCCCTCTTCAGGGTGACCCGCTCCCTCCTTCAATTGGAGGGGGGGGGACCCCCTGGAGGGGAGGGCAGAGGATTTTGTGCAGTATCTGTATGACAAAGTCGCACGGATTCGGGAAAGCTTGGACTCCGACTGGTTAGTCCAG
>NW_015387480.1:615097-618211 GCF_001527695.2 Protobothrops mucrosquamatus | reverse complement strand
TGCCGTCGGCCAAGCAATGTCGGCTGGTGACCCCCAGGGGGAGGGCCTTCTCTGTGGGTGCCCCCACCCTCTGGAACGAACTACCCCCCGAGATCCGGACGATTCCGGATCTCTTAACCTTCCGCCGCGCCCTCAAGACATGGCTTTTTCAACAAGCGGGCCTGACCTAGGGTGAGTTTTAAATAGGGATAATTTTTAACGATTTCAAAGTTTCAGGGGATTTTTAAGGATAATTTTAATTGATCGGCCTGTCTAAATATTTCTTTTTAATTCGGCTTTTAATTATTGTACTTGTATTGTAGTTTTTATGAGGCTGTTAGCCGCCCTGAGTCCCATGAGGAGAAGGGCGGGGTATAAATTAAATTAATAAATAAATAAATAATAAATAAGAGATTAGCCACACATTAGGTTGGCATTTCCAATCAAAAGATTTCAGATAAGAAAATGTTTTGAGATCCTGTTGTGAGATTTTGCAGCGGTTTTTCATGCCACACAGATTGGGGTATATGTATGGATAGGCTTTAGGGAATTGACAGTGGAAGGTTGTAGTTTTACAGTGATTCTGTAAAATTTATCAGAAATGAAATATACCAACATATAAGAACCCAGTTAGTTAGCAGCATCTTGCAAAACATTATTGGTGTCATAAAGTTAAGAAGGATCAGACCAGATTAGGGACCTAACAGGAAACTCCAGTGCTGACAGCTGGATTGTGAAGTTAAAAAACATCTCTGAAGAAGGCATAGCAAATCACTTCATATTGTTTCAAAAAAACAAAACAAAACCAACCCTATGATGTTACAAGGAGTCAAGACTGACTTAGATTTTATCGCAAAATGTAACAAATTCAATTTAAGATATGCAATTAAGATATGCAATTTCCAATACAACTTACTTCAATGTAAAGTCTATTTTCCCACACACAAAATAAGAAAGAAAAAAATTATACCATAATTCATGACATTAAGCTTGATATGCATTTAAAGACTTTATTAAAAAATAAGCCAACTGCTTTGCTTAATCTTTCAGTCATTTGATATTTTAGGTTTATACTGAGTTTGAAGGACAATCATTTTAAAAAGGCAGAATAGGTAACAATGTAGACTGCAGTTATTTTAGGTCTGAAATACTCCAAAGAACATTAGACCATCCATCTGAACATCAGTCTCACTGTCAATTAAATCTAATTCTTTTAAATTACCTCAGATTTCCAAAACTTCTTGTTATGAAGTTCAAAAGGTCTTTGTACATAAATTAAAACTATTAATTCCAAAGTAATATACTCAATGCTGGTGGCACCATATCCCTCCCCCCAACAGGATTAAATAAAATTTGCTGGCAATAGCTTAATGGTGTAAAAAGTTGCACTTCATGAAGCCTCTGAAAAGAGAAAACTGTACACAGTATAGCAATTTGTCAGGAGAAGTAGGGATTTACCTGGAAGGGAGAAACTGAGGCAAAAACTGTCCAGGTAATTCAATCTGACTATAAAATTGTAGAACTAATTTAATTATTTACTTTGTTACAGTGGAGCTCAACAATCATATAAAAAGTATAGGATATGTAAAAAGCAGGCAACAACCCAAATAGCAATGTTGGCACCTTCTGCATTTGTACATGCCCAATGAGAATTTAAGGTGTCTTACAGCAATTATATCAATACTTTGAACAGAAACATTTCTCTGTTTTAAGAACCATTTCCTAACTATTGTAGAAATATGGAGTTACTGATTATATATCAGCATGTTGTCCTAGATTTGCAAAACTATTTGCATTGTGACCTGGATTGCAGAACAACTAAAAAGAATCCATTATATACTCAACTAAATTATGGCAAAGAACAAATATTAATTGTGTAACAGAAAATAGATTTATTTGGATACGAAGGAGTGCTTTTTAAATGTTGATGTTAAAAGAGGTACTTATATCTACCAATTATTTTCAAATTAACCATATGAACATATTTTTACTGGCTCCATCATTGTTTGTAAGACAGCCAGAGTTATGGTGTATGGATAGAAGTTTTTATCTATATGTGTATATATATATATAATTATTTTTTTTAATCAACAAAACATGTTAACATCTAGGACTGTTTTCTTACCAAGTACTTTGTATCAGTATTAGCCAAAAACAAAGTTTGAAAATGTGATTTCCTTTTGTGCTTTCAATTCTTAAAGTGTGATAAAATATGCTACTATATACTAATAAAGTGGTCTATTATAATTGCAAGTTGTGTTGTACATAGTACTCTTTTAATAACTTTTAAACTGTAGAAGGAACTAGGATTTTGCACAGCAGCCTTTTAATAATGGGTCATACTTTGTGATTCCAATCGTGTATGTTTACATATGGGCAAGGTAACTTTTAAATAATATATCAATATTTAATAATTAACATCTCAATGTAGATATAAAATTATTTATTTTGGCAGGTCTCTGTTTTTTTACCAGTATAAGAAATACCAAAATATTCTGGTTTTGAACTACGGTAATTCTTCTGGGGCATATACATGGCTCTGAACTATGTAAAAGACAAAAAGTCACTTTAAAGTATTTGAATTCTTGCTTCCCACTTTAAAAAACAGAAATATACAATATCTAGAGTACTTCTACTTCGTTAGATACTTGAGACTTTAAATACATTTTAATAACTGTTGACAGGTTTCTTATGTACACAGTTTCAAAGTACTGTATATATCAACCCCAAGGGAAACTAGAAAAGCTTCCCCGTGGTTATGTAACAAAAATACATCACAGAATTATCTCTATATTTCCATACCTATTTTTGCACCCGGTTCTTCATGCAATACTGTTTTTCCCATACTCATAAATTTTATAGGGAATTCCCACAATATTCATAGAAACTATAATTGTAGTTGTCCAGCCATTGTACTAATAATATAATAAATTAAAGGATGGGGAGGAACAGACTCAGGCTCAACCCTTCCAAGACTGAGTGGCTGTGGCTGCCGGCGCCTCGGCATAGTCAGCTGACCCCATCGCTGACTATAGGGGGCGAAATTTTGGCCCCCTCAGAGAAGGCCCGCAACTTGGGAGTCCTCCTGGATCCACGGCTGACATTGGAAGACCATCTGTCGGCCGTGACCAGGGG
>NW_015387480.1:611543-613607 GCF_001527695.2 Protobothrops mucrosquamatus | reverse complement strand
CGGAAACACAGCTGGTAATATTTGGTTTTAATTCGGCTTTTATCGGGGTTTATTTTTTGTATTTTTGTATTTTTGTATTTTGTATTTTTTGTATTTTGTGTATATTATTTGTTTTTAATATGCTGTGAACCGCCCTGAGTCCTATGGGAGAAGGGCGGTATACAAATTAAATTATCTATCTATCTATCTATCTATCTAATTTACAGACTATTTAATATTAGGACACTTCAACTGGTAACAGTTTATGTCAGCACTTCCAATGAAAAAATAGTACCATATATAGGTAGTCATTGCCTAATGGCCCCAACTGAAACCGGCAAACCTGTCACTAAGTGATACAGTCGTTAAGTGAGATATCACATGACCACAACTTATGACCTCACTTCTGCCATGATCGACAAATGAGACATCACATTACTTGTTGGAAGCCTACTGTTAATCATGCAAATGATGATCACAGAACTGCAGGATGTTACAATGGTCATAAACACCTCCCAGCTGCAAAGTGCTCAAATCTCAATCAGTTGTCAGTGCAAGATCAGTCATAAAGTTATTTTTTCCAACTTTGTTGAAAAATTGCTCAGAAGGCAGTTGTTAAGGGAATACTATATATACTGCAGAATACTGTATTGTATAATTAGTGTCACGGGGTCATGTGATCCCCTTTTGTGACCTTTTTACAAGCAAAGTCAATGGGGAAGTCAAATTCACTCAACAACTCTGTTACTAATTTAACAACTGCAGTGATTCACTTAGCAACTGTGGCAAGAAAGGTCATAAAATGGGGCAAAACCTACTTAACAACTGTTTCACTTAGCAACAGAAATTTTGGGGTCCGTTGTGGTTTGTCAGTCGAGGACTACCTGTATTTTGTTTTTCTCTTCTATTGTATAACTTTTCAAATGAATTCTAAAGTAGTTCACAAAAAAATTCTATGGTGCGCTCCTGAAGAAATAAGTTTCTTTTAAACGAAAAGTATTTTTTTCCCTGCACTGTGCCTTGTTATCTGAAAAAGTAGCAACTGTTCTGAAAAATACTGAATTTTTCTCTTTGAAGGAAATAAATTAAAATGATGAATCTATGTTCAAAATAATAAACTGAAATTAATGAAACAAATACAGCTTCCAGCAGCTGAATACCGTTTGTCTTGCTTCTTTCTATTGGATCAATATAGTTTTCCGTGGATAAGGATTTGTAGTTAAGATTGCTTACACCATCCTGCTTTAACATACAGGTGACCGGAAAGAAACCATCTGGGTGAACAAATATGTAATTATCGCAATTCTGTATAAATGCATCCCACCCCCAAAGAGAATGACTATCAATATATACCAGTGATGGCGAACCTTTTAGAGACTGAGTGCCCAAACTGCAACCCAAAACCCACTTATGCATCGTTGAGTACCGGGTGTGTGTGGCCCATTGGCTGGGTGTGGCCCATTGGGTGGGCGTGGCTGCGGTGGTAACGGCAGACTGGGTGGGACTAAAAAGTTCAATCGATCAATTCCAACTTTGCAAGATCTTTTTTTTTCTGCGAGAAGTTGAAATTGACTGATTGATTGAACCTTTTTTTTTTTGCACATGGTGACGGAGGCCTAAAGCGAAAAGGTTTTATAAAACCCAGCTGAAGGCCTAGGACTGGGGCGACGGCGCACATGCCCACAGAGAGGGCTCTGAGTGCCGCCTCTGGCACCTGTGCCATAGGTTCACCACCACTGACATATACTGATCATAAAAATAATCTGGAGTAACTTTCACTAACTACTATTCAGATGGAGATCATGATCTCTGAGAACTCTTTCAGTTCCTGCATACAGCACCAGACAGAAAATTTGCCTACCATTTATGCAGTAACTTAGTTAAGAACGAAAGGAAGGTTGATTTATCAAAACGTTCTTTCAATAGCTTTGCCTTCTTTTTAATCACATCACTTTATAAATGAATATAAAATTGAAGACACACTATTTTTATCTATCATTACAGGATTATGTAAAAAACCCACTCACTTGTGTTTTCATTCTATAAAAAAAAATGTTCCTGTAGAAAACCTCATCTGCAGGCAAG
>NW_015387480.1:606282-608284 GCF_001527695.2 Protobothrops mucrosquamatus | reverse complement strand
ACAGCGACTCCCCAGCGCCCCACGCGGCCGCCGGAGGAAGCGCCGCCT
Organism: Protobothrops mucrosquamatus; assembly: GCF_001527695.2. Classification (NCBI taxonomy): domain Eukaryota; kingdom Metazoa; phylum Chordata; class Lepidosauria; order Squamata; family Viperidae; genus Protobothrops; species Protobothrops mucrosquamatus. The sequence goes on along the minus strand of NW_015387480.1, from coordinate 608,236 downwards.
CCTCCTCTTGCCGCCCTTCTGGCCCTCTGGTCGCTCGCGCGCTCGCCCACCTGCGGATCACGGGACGCCAAAGGAGAAACCCCGCCTTTCCGCCCCCGCCAGCTACCCGCCCTGAAGCTCAAAGTGCTGCGCCCTCTGTAGCCGGCTCTCTGTCTCCCTAATCCTAAACACCCCCCCTCCCTCTCTTTTGCAGCATTCTGGGAAATGTATGCCTGGTCTTTTTTTTCGCGTGGGACGGCGAGATACATAGGGAGAAAGAGGGGAAGGGACGAAACTACATATCCCAGAATCCTAAATTCATTTTCTTCGTTCCTCCCTCTCAAATCGCCTAGCAATGTAATCTGGGCGAGGAAAGCAGGGATGGGACGGGAAAAAAGATGAGAGATTAAAGGGAAAATGAAACGGAGGCGGGAGATAATTGATAATTAGTATTAGAACAATACTAATAGTTAGCTCTTTCTAAATACTGCCAGTTTACCCAGAAAATGCTCAGTTTTAATTTATTTGGAGGTTTCCGTTGGACTGAAAATTACCCAACTTGTCTGAATAGGGAAGTTGTTATTCATCGTGCCTGTTGGAGGGTTCCGGAACCTGGGTCAAATCGCCAGCTTAACTGAATAAACTGAATTGTGTCAACTCTGTTGAGAACCTACAGTTTTTTATGCTATGTATTTCAGTTTATTGTTAGTTGCTTTCGAGTTTTCTCCTCCCCACGGTTCTTCTGTTATTCCCATGGTATTTCCTGTTATAATATGTTAATTTTGCCATTTTCTTTCACATTGCAACTTTGCCCACACTTTTTAATTTTTACATTGCATTTTGAGCCATGCTAACACCCACACAGATTACCAAAATGTCTTCCAGAAAAAAAGTTATTTTGAATATATTTGAGGTAACTGGTTACATTATGCAGGTCCAGATTTTTATTAAACACAAAAGCTCAGGCCCTATAATTCCCCCAAATGATTTAGATTTACAAAGAAAATCTTGCTTTGTGATTTTTGGGAGCTCAGTGGTGTTCCACAAATTAGAGATCATGCTCATCTGTTTAGTCATAGATCATTTCAATATACTAACATATACTAGATTTTCATTATATTGGTTTTATTGTAAAAAAGAGCTTCAAATAGAAATGGAAGGAAAATATGTGAAAAGAAATGTAAGGCAATCATTCCAATTTGCATTTTAATGTAATTTGGAAAAGTGCTGTATGGAATATTAGCTTTCTACACAGAAATAGTGATGTAATAAAATATGTTTCTCCCAATATAGAAAGATTTAAAATATCACATCTTAAAAGTGCCAAGTTTAAACGCACACTACCCAGAGAAAATTTTAATGATCTGTTCATTTCATAGACCAAAGTATAAGAATCTAAATTAATTGAAACTGGAAGGTATTTTGCTATTTCTCAATGTAATAAAATGTAATAGAGGTAATAAAATTATAATACATTTTTCTTTTTAAAAGTGTTTCAATTTCTGTGTATTAATAAAATAGAATTATAGTTCAATGCATGCAAATAGGATTTGGCCTATTAAATATAAAATTAATATCAATTCCTGGCATGTGGCACCCACATTGCACAACTGAAAATTAAGTGGCAAAGATTGCTAAATTGTAGCAGCATTTTCTTCCTGTTTTCTTGAATGGGGACCGGAAGCTTCAAGAAACAAATCGTTCCATCCTTAAATCCCAACCTTAAAACATTTCCCTGAAATCTTAGATTTCCAGATGAGAGTTTCATGCTTTATGATATTGTTGGAAACGTGATTAAAATACCAACAAAATTGGATTGGTAAGAAAAAGAGTTTATTCTGCAGAAAATAGAAAAGCAGTTTGCAAAGTGCGGTGGATCCTGGTGAGAGACTTCAACAGGAAGTTCTAATCCCAGAGACCACACCAAAATATTCAAACTCACATCATTATATACACTCCTATCGCGACGCCCCCA
>NW_015387480.1:601270-602916 GCF_001527695.2 Protobothrops mucrosquamatus | reverse complement strand
GATCCGCCTAGCCAGAATACATCATCCCTCCCCCTCAGTTACATTGTTCAGAACTTCTCTCTGCCATCCTTTTGTCTTGTTAAGTGTGTCTTCTAGCCAAGCCTCCTGGAATCTAGTGCCTACCTGCAGGGCTTGGCTAATCCTTCTATTGTTAATCAATGGTGACCGTTTTATTTTTAAACTTCTTCCTTTCTCACAATATCATCATGCAAATGACGCAAAATATCTTATCATTTGTCAGTCATGTCATTATGCATATGTTGGCACTTGCCCTACTCCAGGGGTGTCAAACTACCGGCCCATGGGCTGGATGCGTCATGCTGAAACCATGCCCATCCCAGCTCCGGCAATAGGGAAAAAGTCACGATACGTCACGACACATCATGTGACGTGGCGAGTTTGACACCCTTGCCTTACTCCATGCTTCCCATGGCTGAAATTAAGGTATGATCTCTTCCCTTTTTTGTATTCTGGACTATTTAAGATTAGGAACGGGAAGAAAATGCCCCCAGGAGGTGAACTACTAAAATAATTAATAAGCCCAACATTATCAGCCATTTTCTTTCCAATAATATCAGCAAAAAGTATTTCATTTTCTCTTGATAGATCATAGTAATGTTGCATAGTAATGTTTCCCGATTTAGGGGAAGCTTCCCATTTTTGCCATATAATGCAAAGTAAACATGCAATTTGAAATAAAAATTATCTAAGTGATATCTGAGAATAATAGCGTTTGTATTTTATTTATTTATTTATTTATTTATTTATTTATTTATTCGTACCCTGCCTTTATTAATTTTATGAAGAATTCAAGATGGCAAACATATTCAATATACCTTCTTCCTCCTATATTCTCCATAACAACAACCCTGTGAGGTGATTTTGGTTGAGAGAGGAAGGGAGGGAGGGAGGGAGGGAGAGACTGGCCCATGATCATCCAACTTATTACAAGGCTATGAATATCTTTGGAGTGTAAATTGACTTTGCAGTTTCATTTTGTTAAAATACAACCTCACCTGCTATAAACATTTATTGTCATATTAATGTGATCCATTAAAACAGAGGTGTCAAACTCAATTTCACTGAGGGCCGCATCAGCATTGCGGTTGCCCTCGGGGCTGGGTGGGTGTGGCCAGGATAGTGCGGTCTACTGGGTGGGCGTGGCCAGCTCTACATCATTCGCGTCAAGGGTGCCTGTGGGGGACTGGGCAGGAGTGGGACAGATCTGAGGGTCTCTGGCAGAAGGGGGTGGGACCGGGGCAAGCGCCAAGGGATGGTGCATTTCTTCATTCCTCACAAAGGGTGACACCTCCCCAACATGCACCCAGGGGGCGGGGCCAACGCGTCGGGCTGGTTCCTCGCTGTTTCCAGACAGCCTTGTGGAGCTAAGACTGAATGCGTTTCAGCATAGATGGCCACCACAAAATTGTACATTGGCTCCCGGCCGGCCTGGGCCAGGGCCAAGGCAGCGGGGGCCGTTCTCTCACAGTTTCCAGGATGGCTTCGCGGGCCACATGAAACCACTTCACGGGCCGACATGTCTGCATTAAAACATGCTGCAAGTTAAGTAAAAAGAACCCACAATTTAATCCAGGTATTTTCAGAGAAATGTTCATGAATCTGAAGTTACAATAATTTGTGGAGTA
>NW_015387480.1:594308-598104 GCF_001527695.2 Protobothrops mucrosquamatus | reverse complement strand
ACTGCAAAATGTTGGTTATGTTCATGCATTTTATTTCATTTTATTTTTATTTATTAGATTTTTACTTTTTATAATAACTTTATTAAAATCACTATTACAATATAAAAAATAACACATACTAAGAAAGAAAAAATAGAAAAGAAAAATAAGAATATATTACAAAGAAAAAAAAGAAATATATTAAGAAATATCTCCCCCTTCATCACAACAACTTTAATAACTAGTCACCTCCTCTTAAAATAAAATGAATTCTCCCTTCTTCCCATATCCCATCTATAAATAAATTCTTAAAGCCTCATCATTTCAGTCCGATATTACCAGAGATGACAACATATCTAGCTTAACTTTGATCCTATTCATCCATCTTGTATTCCTTCATTTTACTTTTAACAATGTTGATCTTTAGTCCTTTCAAATAATATTCTAGAATTTGATTTCTTTTCATTTTTTTTTTGTTCATTCTCACAAAATTCTTTAAAGTTTAACACATCTCTTTTGTAAGTCTAGTCTAGGAAAATTATCCAGGTCACTTTATTGTCTTGCCATTTGTATATCCCTTTTAATTATTAAGACATCAGCCAGTTTCTTTTGTAACATCTTTTTTCCATGTCATTATCGCAGCCTGTCATTTTCAAACCCACCTCTAAATCAATCTCAGTGTAGTCAGGTAAAACTTGTTCCTCTTCCACACAAGCTTTTAAACACAGTCTATCTATAAAGGCAGACACTCTTAAAATTAACTTCTGAGTCCATTGTTCAAAATTATCCTTCAGTATGTCCAATGTTAAAATATTTTGCTTCGTTCTATATTTGTGTTAAATTTAAATGCTCTTCTCCTTTAATTGTAATTTTTAGTTCCTTCTAGTTCCCACTGGTGTTGAATATTTTATTGATTGATTGATTAGATTTATGTGCACCCCATCTTGTTTCATAAGTCTTATGCTTTTTAAGCATTCAAAAGAAAAAAATTCCCATGAGAAAGATTCTTATAGTTAATTCCAAATTTTGTTTCAGATTTATCTGGATCCTTAGTCTGTTTGTAACTTTCTAAAATCAGAGTTTTAATCGCATTTCTGCTGTTTTTTTTTTTTTAAAAGTCCTTACATTGTTTTGCTAAAGAATTGAAGGAAACTCACCTAGTGCTGTAAAATGCGTTGATCCAAAAGTTTTTAGTAACTGAAAAGCTGTTAACAAGCTAGCCCTAAACCTGTTGGAGACCATTGTCTTACAGTGTCTTTGCAAGGAGCAACTGCCTGAAGTACTTGTGGTGATCTGAAGTTCTCTCCTTGTTCTTAGCTATTCATAGTCATTGGCTCTGCTTTTCATGAAGCTATCTTCAGTTCACCATTTCTCCCTTGGAAGTAACCTTTATTTGTTAGATTTTAAAGCTGCCCTAAATTTCAGAAAGTCTTTGGGTATGTATCATGCCATGATGAATATGGCACAATTGGATGGGTTCACTAACATGCTAAAGCCAAATGAATCACAATCTTAAATTAATTAATAGCATCAGTTTATATGCTGCTCAGATCCAGAGACTCTAAGCATTGCTGTTATAGTGCAAAGTGTGATTCCTGTGAATGCATCTGAGAATATCATGTCGTTGGCCAGGCACTAGGAGAAAATAATGCATACAACTCCTGTTATATAGATATAGAAATTCAAATTCTACCTATTTTTCCAGCATATTTCCCCTTTTTCAATAATTTCCATTTTTATATCTAGAGATTTTATATCTAGAGATTTACTAATTGCTTAGTAAGAGAAATTCCCATTAAAGTTTTCCCTACATGCAGAATTGCCCTGTTATTTCTTGTGTTTCAGGAATAGCATAAGATTTGTTAATGTCTGCATTTCTTGGGTCTGGGTGGGAAGATCTCAAATNGCCTGGGCCAGGGCCAAGGCAGCGGGGGCCGTTCTCTCACAGTTTCCAGGATGGCTTCGCGGGCCACATGAAACCACTTCACGGGCCGACATGTCTGCATTAAAACATGCTGCAAGTTAAGTAAAAAGAACCCACAATTTAATCCAGGTATTTTCAGAGAAATGTTCATGAATCTGAAGTTACAATAATTTGTGGAGTAGACCCACAAACATACCGCTTCATGGCAATTTAAGTCCTATCGATTTGAATGAATCTGTTCTACTAGATATAACAGAATCTATATTAAATCTGATGTTTGTAGTATATTTCATGGGCGTGAGTTGACAGGGCATGGGAATTAAGAAATTTTAAATGTCTTAAATTTCTTATTCAATCCAGTTGAATTGTTAGTACAGTAGTGAGGACATAGTCAAATGCCAACTCAGAATTAATATCAGCTGAACTAAGCTATGGGGTTGTGCTACTGCTTGAACAGGCTTTGCTAATAACAATATGAACTCTAGCCCTGAGGATTTAGCTGACATCAAATACAGGAAAGGCAAAGGTCTTCATATTCTTTCTTCTTTCTGCCATCCTACTAGCAATAGAACCATCTATAAATAACTCCATAGCACAAGTACTGTTACTAGCCTACACTTTCTGATGGTAATTGTACAAAGCAATTGCCTAGAAATAAAAAAATATGGCAGACTTCATGCTGTTTATTCTAGAATTTTTCAAACTTGGCAACTCTTAAAATGCATGGACTCTCAACTGCCAGAATTCTCAAACAGCATTCTGGCTGGAGAATTCTGGGAGTTGAAGTCCATACTTGAAGTTTGACAAGTTTGAAAAACATTGGTTTATTCTAGATCCCTTGCCGAAAGACATTTTTTTCCTCACTCGCATGTAATTAAGTCAATGTATTTTCAAACCTGCAAACAAAGCTTGCTCAGCTGACCTTTTTCTTGTTTGAATAATCTGCAATGGATCCTAGGATCCTAGGTCAACACTGAAAAAAGCTTAGTCACTGCTTGTAAACTAAAGTAAATTTCCACAAGCATAAACAGTTATATAATTCTACTTCAGCAGCTACTAATAAGCTAATTAAATATTTGCCTGTTTGTTAAAGAAGGGGAGTACAAGAAGACTTAAGAGTATCAGGACATCTTGCTAAGCCAAAAACCTAAGGATCAAAATAGGAATAGCACAACCTAGATTGCCCTTATTGTTGATTCCATCATTCCTCCAATTGTGAACTCAAGTTTTTGACGGTTGATAAAATAACAGTCAAGGCAGGACCACTAACAACAGTGATATCAGTTGGGGTGAAGTAGACTGTCCTGAAATAAATATATTGTTAAAAGGGGGTAGCAATGGAAGAAAGTTTATTGAAGATCCTTTCTAGTAAGAGTGAAATATAGGATGCCAGCTTGAAAATTATGAGAAGAGAAACGAATTGAATTGATTAAACTAAAACATACAGCTCCTGGATCTGGGCTAAAAAACTCAGAGTAACTATGAGCTGATGACAGTGGGATACAGAAAAGTCTAAAAATGTCAGCTACTAGTCACAGATTTTTGCAGCTATACTGTTGGTATAACATCCAAGCTGTAGTTTGGTCTACAAATTATGCTTAAAAGAAAGGCCTCAAAAGTATTTTATAAAATATATTTACTATAAGTAACATTGCTACTCCACAATACAATATTTATGTACACTAGAGCAGGTGATCTTCAAGTTGTTTGTCAACAGCATTACTGGTACAACAAAAGCACTTCTTTTATATCTTTTGTGATATGTAACCTTTAATTTAGGCTAGGGATGTGAATGTATAGACTACTCTTTAGAGTACTCTTGGCTAGATCTACATATCTGCAAAAATGTAGGCAAGCATCAAACAGAGAAGCAAAGGCATTAAGAGAACACTA
>NW_015387480.1:582993-591061 GCF_001527695.2 Protobothrops mucrosquamatus | reverse complement strand
ATATTTCCCCTTTTTCAATAATTTCCATTTTTATATCTAGAGATTTTATATCTAGAGATTTACTAATTGCTTAGTAAGAGAAATTCCCATTAAAGTTTTCCCTACATGCAGAATTGCCCTGTTATTTCTTGTGTTTCAGGAATAGCATAAGATTTGTTAATGTCTGCATTTCTTGGGTCTGGGTGGGAAGATCTCAAATAAGTTCCTTTCTACTTTTCCATGGTGCTGGACTGAAGGGAGCTGTCCTGAGTAGAAGGCCAAAATTTCCCCCCCTGGACAGACCAAGGAGTATCATCAGGATATTGTTCTAGTACTAGTAGCTTATTATCATTTTTTTTTTACTGGAAATAAAAGGGTGAGCTACGGCAGATTTAATTTGAACAAGTTGAATAACCTCATTTTAAAAAAATACCTAAGATAACATTACAAATTAGTAGCTGAGCTTTCTTGATTCCTTTTCCTTCTCCATCCATTTTACTTCGCTGTATCTTTTTAAAACAGAGATGGGAGACTTGACTTTTTGATCTACACTCCACCCTGGTGCCCTTGGATAAGTAAGGCTTGAATAAATTGTTTATTGATTTGGGAAGCATTACAGAAAGCCTTTCCAGCTGAAGAAAGGGCAGACATATTCTAAAGTAATGCAGACCATAATTCATCAATGAATCTGATGAAAGCTTAAACAGATACAGTGTATTCCTTTTCCTTCCCTTTTCCTGTATAAAGATCCTGGTTTTAGGCAAAAAGCATTTTATGGCTGGATTCACACAGCATGTTAACTCATCACGGGTCTCAGCACAATGCACAAATCTAGCCATTTGTGTAAATTGACAGATAATAGCAAACAAGAATTTGATTGTAGTTGGTTAACTTGCCATGGTCTTCAAACAAGAATTTGATCATAGTTGGTTAACTTGCCATAGTCTTCCTGAGAGAAGGGGATGCTTTTTCACGCAATGTTCAATGACAGTTGAGCCTAACATTTGCATGCAGCTAATATTGTTACTTGAGGAATCACAAGAAATGTGGCAATTAATAACTACAGATAGTCCTCAACTTACAACCATCGCGATCATGTGACTGCAAGACACTGCAACTGGCTGTAAATATGAGCCAGTTGCCAAAAACCTAAACCTCATGTAACAATGGGAGTAGCATGATAGTGATAAGTGCAAGTACAGTTCATAAAGCACTTTTTCTGAGGCTGTTTATTTATTTATTTATTTATTTATTTCATTTATACCCCGCCCTTCTCCCGGAGGACTCAGGGCGGCTTACAGCCAGTTTAAAACAATCCCACATAAATACCAAATACAAATCTAAAATAATTAAAAATAAATATTTGAATTGGCCGCTCTATTAAAATTTTGTTAAAACCAATTAAAATACCCCCTAGGCCAGTCCTNGAAGAGAACTGGGAAGATCACAAATAGCGATCAATGACTCTGGGATGCGGTGACCTTTATAAATACATGCCAGTTGCCAAAGTGCTCATATTTTGATCATGTGATCCTGGAGATTGTGTGATGATTGTTAAGTTCAAGTACCAGTTTTAAGTCATTTTTTTCAGTGCCATTGTAACTTTGAACGGTCACTAAACAAATGATTGTAAGTTGAGGACTATAACTTTGAACAATTATTATTATTAAATGAACAATCACAAATAGAATACTACCTGCAATGTATTTATTAAGGAATAGCTTTGGTAGAGTGTGATATATTTCATCTGGTGGGTGGAATAATGAATTGCAGCCATACACACAAACTTGGCCAGCCCTGGAGGTGTATTGACAGAGAAACAAGAGATAAATGGAATGCAGGAAGTGCAGATTACTATAACCCTCTCCACTCTGCTATCTCCCTTTATCTCTGAACATACTGTATATAAATGAATTTGCCCTTTGCATCTTTTGCAATATTTTGATTTCCCTTTGGTGTGTTTTAATATTTGTTCAGACCTCTTGTCTGAAATTATATAGGGTTCCCTGCTTGGCAGGGAGTTGGACTAGAAGATCTCCAAGGTCCCTTCCAACTCTGTTATTCTGTTCTGTTCTGATATCAATCTGGGGCTGATTTAGGTCAGTCCCTTTTCAGCAGATGCTCTTAAAGCTTAGAAGACGTTCCAGGTATAAAATATTTTGGGGATCACAAGGGACTGCCCATATTTCTGCTGTGATATGCAGAGAGACATTGTGCAGTGTCTGCTCAGCAGAAAGACTTGAGGGAGCAACAAAAAAGGATCCTTGAATAAATAAAAGGATTTCATTCCCAGATAATACATCTCACTTGAGGCTGCGAACCTAGAAGGAACTTTCCCAACAAACATAGGAGGCTCAAAATTCTCTCCCCAAAGATATTTCATGATTAAAGGGGGAACATCAATGTCAGAATTACCAGCTCCTTCTAATGTCAGAATAACAAAAGAATCAAGCTCAAATTCCCCCCTAATCAGCCCCACAGATCAGTGGGTAAGTATGAAAGCTGACTGGGCAACAATGAATCAGTCGCTCTTGGCCAGTTCAACCTACCTCATAGGATTGTTGCTGTGGGAGGGAAAAGGAGGCAGGGAGATTAAATCTGCAGCTGAGTTTAAAGGTGAGGTGTAAAATAAATAAAAGTATTTTTTCTCAGCTAAACGACCTCAGGAGATTGTTGTTTGGACAAAATGAGTAAGGAAGAAGTCAGGTCTGAGGGTGTTCTGAGTTGTCTGGAAGAAAGATATCATATCAAATATAACAGTGGTCCTCGGACCTCTGGTGGGGTAGGGGGCGATAATGTCATCACAGGGGATTTGCAAAGGCTTAAAGAAATGTTATGATTTAAATCTTGAGTGAAGTCTTGGAGGTCCAGCCACAAAAGGTATTTAAAGGGGGTCCTTGGTGAAAAAAGGTTGAGAACCACTGAAATATAACATAAACGAACCACTTAACTGAGGCAATATTGTATACAAAATTGTCATTAAATTATAAATCTGTTTTTTTGAACTGTATTGTTTAAGTGCCAAGTGAGAATAGTCCCCTAATGAATGTTAAAACTATAGGATGACTCCATCTAAGCAAGTACATTACTCCTGGCAGCTTATCTCTTAATTAGATAAAGCATTATGTGTATTTATGATACATATAAAACCACTGATCAATGCCAGCATGAAATGTTTACTAGAAACCTTCAGCCAGGGCAGCAGAAATGGTTCTGGGAAACTAAAGATAGGCTCGCTAAAGAAGGAAAGTTTACATAATGGTTTCTGCATAAGAACAGATAAGTCTGATGGAAAGAATTACTGCATAATTTATTTACTTATACATTTTAGGCAATGATTTCTAGCATGTGCACCTTTTTCAGAAGTCTCAGGCTGGTTAGCAATAAATTGGAGACCTGTACAAAAAAAAAATGCCCATTTAAAATCAGACTCCATTCCTCTTTTCAGCTCTAAATTGCATAATGAACTTTATGCAATTCTTCCATAAATCATCCTTTGGAAGTTTAACCCCAGCAATGAGAGACCAGGACTCTTAGAGCGATTTTGAAATTTGTTCAGGCTCATGTAGAAATATTTAAGGGGAAAGTTATGATTATTTGATAATGTGCATCAGGTCAGTCTCAATTCTTAGCAGCCATATAAATTTTCTCTAGGATGATTAGTTCCCAACCTGGTCTTCCAACACTGCATTCATTGTTACTGGAACCGAGGCTATCCACCCTATTGCTGAACATTCTCTTCTTCTCTTTCCTTCCTTCTTTCCTAGCATTAGACCCTTTTCCAGAAATCTGGGTCTTTGTGTAATGGTTTCCCCTGTCCAGACGTGTCCGACTTTAGGGGGCAATGCTTATCTCCGTTTCGTAGCCGAGGGAGCCAGTGTTGTCTGAAGACACTTCCATGGTTATGTGGCCAGCATGGAACACTGTTACCTTTCCAACAAAGTGGTACCTATTTATCTACTTGTATTTGCATGCCTTCGAACTGGTAGGTGGGAAGGAGCTGGTGCAGATAATGGGAGCTCACCCAGTCACACGGTGCTGGGGTCTCGAATCCAGGTGTCAGCTTTCTAGCTGATAAGTTCAGAGTCTTTAACCACTGACCCATCAGTCTTTGTATAATGTGGCCTAATTGGATAATTCGAGCCTGACCATTCATTCCTCATGTAAGAACTCTGTTGATTTTGTTCAATGATCTATTTGTTTATTTTCTTGGCTGTCCATGGTACTCTCAGGAGTCTTCTCCAACTCCAAAGTTCAAAAGCATCAGTACTCTTTCTAGCCTGCTTCTTCACAATCCAACGTTTGCTTCCATAGTATGCCACAGAGAACATTCTTGAATAGCATTCCTTCCCTGAAGTCATCTTAATCTTTGCAACAGCACAGACTAGCACTTGTTCAGAAGAGCACTGAACTCAAAAATAGGTCAAGTGCCATTCAGGCATTTTGTGGGCATATTCCTATATAGAAATCATGTTTCTTGCCTCTTTTGGAGCTCAAGCCAAAATGGTCACAGAGGACAGCACTTGGCAACCGTGGGGGAGGACATGCCCGTGACTGCTAAAGGGACAAATAGGAACTGGACAGATCACAACCCTGACTGTATCAATAACCAAAAAGGGGATTAAAGCAGCTCATGTACAGAGCAAAAAAACAATGTCGAGGGAAGAGAGAAAGGGCTACTTAAAAAAAATAGTTTAAGGTGACTGTAACCCAAGGACTACCTGTGTTATTGAGCCAGAGAATGACGATGAAAGGAATGAAAAAAAATAACCCAGAATGCCCTGTGCTAGTCGGTTGACTAAAATAGAGGTGCATTCCTATATACATAAATAAGTTCTCCAAGCCAAGTGACATTCTACAATTTAAGTAACGAAAGTCAATGCAGGAAATGCTAAAATATTTTCCAGCAATAAAACCTGGGAAATCGTGCTATCATTTCACTTGATTGGATACAGACAATATCACTAGCTGGGATCCAATGTATTGGAAAATGTTATGTTTTGCTTTGTTAGTTGCCATTTTGCTGTAAAAGGAGCAAGAAATTGTGAGCCTATGTTCACCCACATGGAATATAGGGAAACGGAAAATGCTCTGACAATGATTCAGGTTTAAGACTGCATAGCAAAGGTGCGATCACAACAACTGCCTAATAACTGAGAAAATTAGAGAGAAACTATAGAAAGGCAAAACGGGCTCAATTCTAATCCAATTATGTGATGATCATAAAGCACTTTTAAAAGAAAATAGACATTATATTGGCTGTTCTATTCACCCTGAACAAAAAATTATTCAGTGTGGACATTTAGAAAGTTATCAGATGAGTGACATCAGAGAAGGTGTTCTTGGACAGTGCAGCTAGTTACAAAATACTAATCCCAGAATTTACTCTAAAATACCTCTCAGTACAAAAATATATAAGTCATTCAGTTCTCATGTTAGGGGCTGATCGTCATAGAGAAGCTTATATCATAGGTCACTAAGAGTCAAGACCAATTGATGGCACATAATTCATCAATCATACTCATAACACACTAGAACTTTAGGAAAGAAATCTGCTTCAAATATATCCATATAACAAAAGTAATGTCTTCCAAATACTTAGGATTTCTTGAAATCAAGGAAGTAATGGCACTTTGGATGGAATGTGTTGACTTCATTTAAATCATGAGAGCTATCTGAAAATTGTTTGTATGCACAGATTGTATAATTACAAGAAACATTGTTACTGTTTCCTTTGTTGACTTCAGGAATACCTTTGAAATTGGGGTGTGGGGGATATAGTAGATTCTCTTTTTTAAGTTTGTCTTTTCACTGTATTTTTCTTCTACAATAATCTTTACAATTATAATTTTGCTAGAAATTTTTCTTATGATCCGTGTGACCTTGCAGCTTATCAAAGGAAGCAAGGAAGCAAGCGGAAGTCACATCACAATCTGACTGTGATACATAATCTGATATTACTTTATGTTTGAGAAGCACTTTACTAAAGAGATTTAGACAGAGTCAAAGTCTATCTGATTTAGAATACCACATGTGGAATTTGATTAATTACTGATTATATTCAGAAGCAATAACATTACTAAAAGGCTTGATTTAATAGCTAAGATGATGCAATCTGACATGGCTATTGGTAGTGAATGTCTGAGTCTCCTTTGCCTCATCAGCAGTTAAAATGAAAAGGAAAGTGAGCTGCTTTGATTTTTGTGAAATTGTCTGTAGACTCATCCGCTCATGATAATAATCATTCAATAACTCTTATCTAGGCAAAAGGGATTGAGATTTTTTTAAATCAGAACTAATGGACAAGATAACATTTAGCTCAAGCAGGCACCTACCTAGTTTCATTAGAGAACAGGAAGGGAGAAAAGGTGTAGCACAATCAGACTTCCAACTTCTTCTAGACATGAAGAAGTTCTGATCTGAAAAAACACAGCTTACAAACACTTTCTGGCGAAACAGTTGAATTTTTCCCATTTTATTTGTAATATAACCAGGACAGAAAACTTAGTTTCTCTGAGAGATTGTTTACTTCTGTCTGTCCTGCTAAGTAGGCCAGGAGACTTTTATTGAGATTAGCTAATCTCAATAAAAGTCTCCTGGCCTACATAGCAGGACAGACAGAAGTATATATGTCTGTCTGTCTGTCTGTCTATCTATCTCTACATCTATATCTATTTATCTCTATATATATACATGCATACATAATCATATTATATATCATATTATATTAATATATGATTTTATATATGTACATATTATTATAGCTAATCTCAATAAATAGTTTTAATTTTCCTGTGGAGTTGGCTTCCTGACTACCTTGATAGAACTAAACAATCTCTCAGAGAAACTAAGTTTTCTGTCCTGGATATATTACAAATAAAATGGGAAATAATCAACTGTTTCACCAGAAAATGTTCGTAAACTGTGTTTTTTCAGATCAGAACTCCTTCATACCTAGACACTAAAAGGATGTACCATATGTGTGACTTCTTTTACCCCCAACTACAAAAGGCTGAGCATCAGCCTCAGGACCCAGGGACAATCTGTCCATCTTAATAGCGAGATGATGAAAGTGCAATCAAAATCTGGATTATGTTCACAAAGAAAAACCTGCAAAAATGCCTGAGCCTTGAGGGATGGTGACGGGGAAGCTCCTTATACTTGCCATCCCTTGTCCTTTTGTACTGCATTCATAAGGGTTAAGCTAATAGAAATTAACATGCAGAACATTCTGGCTTGTCCTTGCCTATTTTAAAAACCTTATGCACCCAATTCAAACTCAGAAATTGATCGCAAATATTTTTGTATTCATAATTTGGTTCATCCAAGGTAACTCCCATATTTTTAAAAACGTTGGTCTCAGTAGTATAACTGCTGCAGGAGGATCAATTCTTTAAAAAGTGGTGCTGGTTATCCAGAAATATTTAACACATTTCTAGAAGAAGCGCTTTTTTAGCCCACCCATTGATTTTGGAAGACCTCCTTCAATCTAAAGCTTACTAGTTTCAGGAATGTTTTAACCTACATCACTTACACTTGGAGTAGGGCCCTCTAATTCCACTGGAATTTATTCTCTACCCTTCCGCCAACGCAGAAGTTGCCAGGTGTCCATTATTTGAGTGGACAGTCCGCTTTTTTCACATTATGTTCACTATTTTTTTCCACAAAATAGTGGACATTTTTTTTTTATTCAAAGGCTTTATAATGAAATGGTACGTAATCTACAGCTGTACAGTCTACTTTTTTTACTACTTAACCCCCCCCCCCCGCTTGTCCGCTATTTTTGGGAAGCAGACCTGGCAACCCTACGGCAGAACCTAACAAATCACAGCCAAAGCTTCGAGGATAAAACTCCACCACCCGCACGGCAAAAGGAGCCTCACATCGTGGAGGCGCTGCAATCGCTCTCATTATTTCCGCCGCTGATCCCGGCAGCACAAAAGCGCGAGTCCGCCTCCAGCCGCATCTCCATCCGGGTAGCTCTGGAGGGGAGGCTCGGATAGTTCCCTCCCAGGCCCTGGAGTTCCTCCGAATATGGGGCCGCTTGCCCCAGAAGCAGATACGCGGGGTCCCCATTTCGGGGTAGCCG
>NW_015387480.1:537984-578341 GCF_001527695.2 Protobothrops mucrosquamatus | reverse complement strand
AGGCGCTGCAATCGCTCTCATTATTTCCGCCGCTGATCCCGGCAGCACAAAAGCGCGAGTCCGCCTCCAGCCGCATCTCCATCCGGGTAGCTCTGGAGGGGAGGCTCGGATAGTTCCCTCCCAGGCCCTGGAGTTCCTCCGAATATGGGGCCGCTTGCCCCAGAAGCAGATACGCGGGGTCCCCATTTCGGGGTAGCCGATACGCGAACGCTTCAGGCTTCGGCGAGCTCTGATCTCGACAAGACCCGGACAGAGGACGAGCAGCGACAGCGACGTTTCGCAATCAAAGGTCGCTGTCAGCGGCTAAGTTGTGAATAAATGAAAAAGGGGGCAGTTCTGGGGACGCGATGTTGCCGAATTGAAAGGGGGTCTTCCTGAGTTTTTGGAACCCAGCTCTTAACTTCTGGAGCGGGCGGGAATTAGGCAAAGTCCTTCTGAGGTATCCTCAAGGAGCAGTTTTTGCACAGCGAGCGTCCCGCTACTTCATTGCTGCACGTGTTTCAGGGATTCAACCACATCTCACACGAAACCTGATTTCTTTCCATTAAAATCTGTTTCAGTAAGAGCCAGATTCCTAAGAAACTCAGACGTCCTACCCAGACGTTATCAAGAGACCATGGGATGTCTACTGCTTTTGATAGTGTAAAGTTCATCTTAATGGGATGGAGAAGGAAAGGGAGAGAAAAAAGTGTGTGTTTGTGTGTGTACTGGAACTGAAATTATTTCAGCTTTGATTGCTATAGGTGGATTTAACAGTTCAGCTATTTTATGAGGCTCCCTGAATCTGGAACCCTCCAGGAATATAATATTTTGGTTTTCGAAACTTCCTCTTTTATTGCCAACAATTATGAAAATTGAGGGAAAGGTATCAAGCTTCAGTTTACCTTTTATTCTTAAGAAATAGCTGGAGAAGATGTGAATGCTTGAATAGTTTGCAAACTTATTTTGGATCATTAAATCATGGGTCTTGATTAGAGTTGTGTTGTAATGTTTGCTATATTAATGAAAACATTTTCATCCACAAAAAACAGTGCCTCTAATTTAATTGGACATTGATTTATTCCCACATATGAATATTAGTAGAACACGTGTCACTTTATTGAATTCCGAAGGGCAAACTTTCTTCAAGAAGCTTAGAGCTAGATAAATCTTTGTTGGCTTAATTGACCAAAATAAACAAACAATAATTAGGTAGACAGTGTGAAAAATAGAGACAGAAGTAAAATTAAAAATAAAACCCTGATCTTCATTTTGAAAGATATAATGGAATGCTTTCTTTGGGGGATAGATGAATTTTGTACAGAGATTTTGTTTTGTGTGCAACCATCTTATGGGCATGCAAATACTGGCAGTGTCTTTTACAATCCAGATGCAGGCACAGTAGAAAGTTGGGTGGATTTTTCCCTTGGATGACTGTCTTTAATCACAGGCAAACTGTTGATTGTGCAGTAATACAGTTTCATGGGTGAACTAGTGAGATCAACATATACCTCTTTTCTAAAGAAAGGCTGCTCTTATAAAATAAGAAAGATTCCCAAATAATGTATAACACTAGTTCTTCTGATATAAAGACACTCAAATAGTAGTCTCAGCTGCTCAATGGGACAGTCTTATGGATTGAAAAGGATGGTTTTCTCTGATGGTTTTTCCTTCAGAGAAAGAAACTAGTGGTAGTAATGTGTAGTAATGGCACCGAAACCACTAGGTGCTAGGTTATTATTTAATTGTACTTCTTACTATTCTTTCTCCCAGAGAAAAGTTGTTTTGTTTATTGATAGGTGTAGAAAGCCAGACACATTCCACGTTCACACTTCTGCACTCAGAATTTGTACCATGAACATACTTGGGACAGCCACTTTACATAATCTCCCCAACAATCTGGAGATTTTAAAAGCCACTTTGTGCTAATTAACAGAATAACAGAGCTGGAAGGGACCTTGGAAATCTTCTAGTCCAACCCTCTGCTCAGGCAGGAAACCCTATATGATGTCAGACAAATGGTTGTCCATTCTCTTCTTAAAAAATTCCAGTGATGGAGCATCTACCACTTCTGGAGGCAAGTCGTTCCACTGACAGTTGTTCTAACTGTCAGGAAATTTGTCCTTAGTCTAGGTTGCTTCTCTCCTTGATTAGTTTCCATCCATTGCTTCTTGTCTTGCCTTTAGGTGCTTTGGAGAATTAGAATTAGAATAGACCTGGAAGGGACCTTGGAGGTCTTCTAGTCCAACCCCCTGCTCAAGCAGGAGAACCTATACCATTTCAGACAAGAGACTGTCTAGTCTTCTTCTTAAAAATTTCCAGTGATGGAGCGCCCATGATTTCTGAAAGCAAGCTGTTCCACTGGTTAATTTTTCTCACTGTTGGGAAGTTTCTCTTTAATTCTAGGTTGTTTCTCTCTTTGGTCAGTTTCCAACCATTGTTTCTTGTCCTGCAATCTGGTGCTTGGAGAATAATTTGACCCCCTCTTCTTTGTGGCAACCCCTCAAACATTGGAATACTGCTGTCATGTCACCCCTGTTTCTTCTTTTCATTAAGTTAGAGAGGCACAATTCCAGAAACCATTCTTTATATGTTTTAGCTTCCAGTCCCCTAATCATCTCTGTTGCTCTTCTCTGTACTCTTTCTAGACTCTCAGCATCTTTTTTACATTGTGACCAAAACTGGATGCAGCATTCCAAGTGTGGCTTTACCAAAGCGTTGTAAAGTGGTATTAACATTTCACATGATCTTGAGTCTATCCCTTTGTTAATGCAACCTAGGACTGCATTGGCTTTTTTGGCAGCTGCAACACACTGCTGGCTCCTATGTAAGTGAATGTCCTCTAGGACTAGGACTCCAAGATACCTCCCACAATTACTACTATTGAGCCTAGTATCACCTATACTATACCTGTGCATTTGGTTTTTATTGCCTAAATGTAGAACCTTATTTTTCTCACCATTGAATTTCATTTTGTTACATGGGGCCAATGTTCAAGTCTCTCAAGATTCTTCTGTATCTTAAGCCTATATTCTGGAGTGTTGGCTATTCCTGCCAGTTGGAATAACAATTCCAATTGCTATATCTCCTTTTGTTCTATTGGTTTTAACCTGTGTATTTATAATAAATAAGCGATTGCATGCCTATTTTGACAATTGTGAGATTGATAATTTTTCTTCTAGACAGCACTCAAAGGCTTTTGCTTCAAAAAGAGATTTATGGATCTCCATTTTTCATGATACTATAAAATGGATCTGATAATTTAATCTTTCCTTGCTTTCTATCTGTTGGCAGGTGGTGTTTTTCTTGCTACCGTCGCTACTGCAGGAATGCTAGCAGGTTTTGGTATGACACTGGCTGTGACGAAGAAGAAAAGTCCCAATTGGTTCAATAAGGTTAGTTTATTTGAACTTCTTGTGTAGTTCTGATAGTTCAAAAGTGTGTATCCTATATTATAGGATACAATACTGTAGGTGCCTGCTGAGAGAACAGCTTTTTGGAGAAAAAATTCACAAAAAAATATATAGTTAAAAATGATCACATGACCAAGGGGATGCTGCAAAGGTCCTAAATGTGAAAAACGGACATAAGTTACTTTTCAGTGCCGTTGTAACTTTGAACTGTTGTAAGTTGAGGACGACCTGTAGTTCTCTTAGATCAGGGGTCTTCAAACTTGGCCCTTTTATGACTTGTGGACTTCAACTCTCAGAATTCCTCAGTCACCGTGCCTGGCTGAGGAATTCTGGGAGTTGAAGTCCACAAGTCACAAAAAGGCCAAGTTTGAAGACCCCTGTCTTAGACATATGAAACTGGTAGCCTAAAATAGCTACATAAGAGATTAAAGTATTCTGCTAGGTGATATTCTTATATGAAGAACAGAAGTGCCCTGAGTTGATTTAAAAAAAAAATAAAGCCCTACAGGCAAACAATAACAAGCATATGTGACCAAAACTCTCTTAAAATAGTGGCTCCTTTTATCAATGAAGTCTTTTCTGTACCACTAAGGAAAAGCCCAAAATGTCTTTTTCCAGCCATTTTTTCAACACTTGTCTTGAGGTTCTAAATAGCTTTTGTGTAGATCATATGACAGCTTTTTACTATGAATGACACAGTTATCTGAGTATTTTATTCCCTCAAGGAGTTCTCTCATGAGCAGACATTCCTGAGTTAATAAGCCCAGGTCAGCAGTTTTCCATTATCGTTCTTCTGAGGCATTCTTTTTGCAGAAATTCCCATATTATGTTTCATTTTAACTCTCTCTTATGATAAAAAAACTGAAAAATTTCTTCGATGTATTGTCTCTGAATTCTTATCCTATATATAACAAAATCAATTGCTGGGGTTTTTTTTTTACAGAGGAGAGAGCCATCTATGAAAAGGTTCAACAAATAATAAAATAAACATTTAAAATAGCAATATCAATATCAGACACTGTAACAGTAGCCTAGTTTGGTAATTTGTGTTACTATGACCAGTTGTCCAAATTGTACCTCTAAAGTACCTTTGGAGGCTGGCTCTCTATAATAGCTCTCTTTAAGTCTGGTAAAAAAAGCTGTTGAAAAAGCTGCTGAGAATAAAAACATTCATGGACCATACATTTATGAATGCTAGCCCATTTTTATCTGTCTTTAAAACATATAGTTTATTAACGGTCCTGTAAAAGAAATTGGAAACTTACATGTTGATAATCTCAAAGGTGCTTTTTCAAAAGGCAACTGGACTCTGTTTTTCCTTGAAGATGTTTTGCTTCTCATCTAAGAAGCTTCAGTTGTGAAAACCGATGAAGCTTCTTGGATGAGAAGCGAACACCTTCCAGGAAAAACAAAGAAAGTCCAGTTGCTTTTTGAAAAAGCACCTTTGAGACAACCATATCTAGATGACTGAGATGTTGATATGCTTTAATTGCCATGTGTGTATTAACCGATCTTTAAAGGATATTTTAGAAGAAGGAATACATATATTCCTCTCCTGTAACCATAACGTTTAGTGGCATTAGTGGAGAAATTAAGAGCCTTTACATACTCATAGGGGAAAGTTAATATTATCATTATATGAATTCTTCAGTGCTTTTTATTTATATAAGTACACAGTAATCTGTTTTCCATCACTTAAAATATATATTATTCTAGGGTGTAATTGCCACAGCAGCTTTGCCAGAAAGTGGCTCTTCCCTTGCTTTACGGGCCCTTGGATGGGGTTCACTCTATGCTTGGAGTGGAGTTGCATTGATCAGCTTTGCTATCTGGAAGGCTTTGGGTGTTCACAATGTAAGTATCTTCAATTAACGTTGCATGCTTTGGTGCTTTAGAAATTCCATAAATTCAATGAGCACTTACACATTTTTATTTATGTAGGCAACCTTGTATGTGTGAATCCTTTTTAGGGGAAAATTAGTGAGAATACTAATTATATAGATCCCACTCCTGGGGGCTCACAGTGTATATTTGAATGGGTTGCTGAATAAAATGAAGAACCAGCAGACACCCACAAAGAAGCAAACCTGTGAAAGTAGAGGAATGAATTACATTTTAAAAAAGGATAAATATAGAAAAATAGTTAAATATGTATAGAGTTGAGATTTGTTTGTTTTAATTGCAACTTGGTGAGTCCGCTGCAGGAAACTATGGTGTTTGGGAGGGCTAGGTTAGATATGTGAATGCAGCTACTATGATTTGTTTGCTTATTTATGAAATTAGCATGCCGCAGATCTTTCTAGACTCCTGGTGGGTTACAATAACAAAGGTCCTACAATATAGTAAGCTTAAACATCCAGGATAAATATCCTCCTCCAATCAACACTCCCCCCCCCACCGCCCTGTTTATGACTTACTACAAAGTATGAATCCAAGTAATAGCGATTTATTCAACAAACTATGGTTTAGCATGATGTGTTCTTTATATTTAGGCAATGAGAATTGATTCGTACAAAAGGCTTTTGCTCTTTCTCCACATAAGTGGTTAAGCATACCCCTGCTGGATGAAGCCAAGGCCCATCTTGGTTTAGCATTTTCCTTCTTATAATGGCCAACAATCAGAAAGTTGGCTTACAATTCCTGATTTGTTTAGGAGTAACATATTTTGAACACCATATTAACTTGACTCTTGCTGGTCACTTCCTAAGTTGTTCACCAGCTAATAGGAGAAGATAAATAAGGATAACTGGACACAGCTTTTCAAAGCAAGCTTACCTGGGAACAGTGTCCCAGGTTACATATTGTAAAAAGATAACCCTGTATTTTGTAGCCTCTTTGTTTCACAGAAAGCTTCAAGTTGAAATCTGTAAAAAAGACAGATCTATTAAGTGAGATAGGTTTCCATAAATAATACGTTTTTAAGGCAGTTTATTCAGGTTCTTTCCCCCCCCCACCCCCCTTGCAGCGCAGTATGTAGAACTACTACACTAGTAATGTTTATTGTATCAGGGCCACCAAATTGGGCCTATAAAAATCTGAATCACTAAATGGCAAGAAAGAGTTAGAAAATTGATACCATCTAGTGGCCATCTGCACTTTGATTGTGTAGATCTGGTAGCTGTAATTATCAGTACATGGTTCAATATTCTTTTTTAAAACAAGAACTGAAATTTAAATTTTGTAGCAGCCCATGGAGAGGGAGGGAGTTGCTAGCAATACAGAATATTTTATCTAGTAACTGCTATAAAGGTTTATATATTTATTAGCAGTAATTATGTAGTTCTCAGGGGAATATAACAGCGGCTGAGCGGCTGCAAGATTCAGACTACTATTTTGCAAATGAAAAAAAGTATTCTTATAAAAAACATCTATTTGCAGAGTTTGGTTTATTTTTTTAAACAATTATATGCTCCTCCATCTCATAGCATTGACACTGAGTGATATATAGGAACATCGTATAATTTGATAGCACTGATTTTCTGTAATCTATGGGAATGAGCCAATATTCTGCCCAATATTGAAATTCTTTAATTCTTCTCTGGTACTCTGAAATGTGGGAACAACATAATCTGTCCACTTCTTTTATATTGAGCAATATTTTTGCCACATTTTTCAAATGTTGGAATAGTGACAACAATCTGAAGCAAGGCAAAGAAAGATAAAAATAACCTCCAGTGGATTTATTTTAGCTCCATATTGCTGATTTTTAGTCATGTTACAAAGATATATTTTTACTTCAGTTGAGTCTGAAACTATCACTGACTGGTTTGGCTACTTTAGTAATAATGTTGATTTTTATACAATCATATTAAATAACGTTGTCTACAGGATATTGGTTTATTAAAGTTTCTTTTGATCTCAGGAAATTGGGTAGGACATATTATTTGGATGATAGACTAAGAATTGTTTTTTGAATCCCCCAAAACCACAGTGGCATGCTACTTCTGTAATTTTTAACTCAAATAAATGTGTACATTTACTTTTTTAATTGGTTCATCCAAATAATACTTGACAGAATAATAGAATAACATCACCTAGAAATGTCCTTGCTATATGGGAATATGAGAGTATGTAGGTGAAATTGTAAAATAATTGCAACGGTAAAGTTATTGCAAAAAATAGAAAAAAATCAGATAGGATTCAGGAACAGAAAAAAAGGATTATTCTTAAATACTGGGTACACCACTTTTACAAATTTCTACAGGATGTTCCCCACGGTCAAATCATAGCCATTTGTGCACAACTCAGATTAAGGGTGAAGAATCTGTGGTGCTTTAGATGTTGCTGAACTGCAAATCCCATCATTACAATGGATGGAGCTTCTGGAAAGTGTGGTTGAGCAGCACCTGGAAGATCACACTGTATTTAACTCTTCACATGGCTATGTTATTAGTATAGTATGTGTTTTATTTCTCCTGTGAATCTAAAAAAAACACCAGTAGAATGTTTGCATGCAAGGTTTTACACCTAACACATAGATTGTGGTGGTTAGCTACGGGCGCTTTGGGAGTAAATGTTGTTTGCCCCAAATGGATAGGCAAACTAGCAGACCCAACTGCATGCCAGAAATATCATACAAAAGACATAGGCAGTGCTCCCTTAAGGAATTAAGAGCCAATTAACAGATTACATCATCATAGATTACCTATTTAGAAAAACCTTGATATGAGAACAAATGCCATTAAAAAAAGTGTTGCCCTACTTCCTTTTTAAAGTCAGGTCTGAAAAGAAAAAGAAGCATTTTCTCCAGTAAGAGCTTTAGAGGTGTTGGAAGTTCACTTTTTATTTCATAAATAGAATTTGGATCTGTTAAACTGATGTATTGTTCTCTGAGGTAGTAAACATTATGGAAGTGATAATGCTCTGGGGAAGAGATAAGCTTTGTTGCTCAGGGCCATCAGCATATATTTCTAAAAAAACAGCTGATGCTTTAAAGCTGCATTAGCTGCATTAGATGAAAACACAATTTGATTGTCTTGACATACAGTTTTCATTCCCCAAAGCCTTAGAAAAAGGTCCTAACTGCCTCAGCAGGATCCTTATTGCTGCTAAATTGAAATGCTTAGAATTCACCGGAGCTGATCAGCATTTCCTCCAGCAGAAATTGGTGTTTGGTGCCCCATACTTTTTATACCCATAGTCACAGAACTCACACACGTCATACAACCTGCCTTGCCTACCCTACAAGGTTCCATCCCAAAAAGGTGCCGGAACTCCGTTCTGGATGTTCTATGAGGAAAAAAAGCCCTGCCCATAGTTCATGTTATGCTTATTCATTGATCTGAGGAAAGATTGGAGGTTCACTGTATCGGGTGTATACTGTAAGAGCTGCTTCTCTACTCAGTTGAAAAGATGATGTGGCACAGATGAAGTTTTATTGGGACAAGGAGGGGAACCTGGGAGGCAGGCCGAGGAAGGAATTTTACCATTAGAAACCTGGGCTCTGCAGGACTATGGCACTCCAGTCTAAAAATCAAGCTTCCTAAGGCTTTCAGTCATCTCAGCTGCCTAGTGGGGATGATGAAGTAGGCTTGCAGAGATGTGATGTCATCTAAGAATGGTCCAAAGGCTGCATGTGAAGGTGATCTTAGATTGGATTGACAGTGCTTAACTATAGCAGGTTTTATTTTGCTTTTATTTAGTATCTTAGGTGAACACAGCAATTGTGGTTTAATCGTGGATGACAAACATTTAGCATATATGAGTCCAGCCTTCCATCTAGTACAGTGGTTCTCAACCTTTTTAATGCCGCGACCCCAACCGGTCGTAAGTCGAGGACTAAACCGGTCGTAAGTCGAGGACTAAACCGGTCATAAGTCGAGGACTACCCAACCGGTCATAAGTCGAGGACTTTCCCTGCCCGGGAGCGCCGCGCATGCGTGGTTCCGCCCCCTGCGCCGGCCGAGGCGTAGCTGGCAAGTGGCAGAGACAGAGCAGGCCGACCACCAGCTGGCCCAGCTCAAGGGAGGTAAGGCACCCGCCGGAAAAGGGGGAAAAAAATGGCGGACAAAAAAAATGGCGGACAAAAAAAATGGCGGACAGCCTTGCTTGGCGACCCCCATGAAATGGTCGATCGACCCCAAATGGGGTCCCGACCCACAGGTTGAGAACCACTGATCTAGTATGCATCTTCTCGTATAGGAAATAGAGAGAAAACAAGAAGCTCCAAAATTTTATTTTTGAGGTGTAAACTATTCTAAACTGATCAGGGAAAACAACTTCAGCACAGAGATCTCATACACTTATCCCCAGCTGAACCTGAAGAGGAGTCTTACAAGGAGCAGTACTTGGTAAGATATATAAGAAAAGATAATCTGGTGTTTCTTTAAATTGACCATCTGTCAGGATGGAGGTAGGATCATGAAAAAAATAATTTGGCTACCAGAAGACATTTAGCAATCATATTCGGTAGCTACATTATGAGTCATGATGATTACAACAGCTGTTTAAACCAAAAGGTAATGAGAGAGAAAATTGGAATGGTCCCCGGCCCAACCCCTAAAGACATTAGTCATCAACATCGTTGGCACAAATGTTAGAATGGATAGGATAACTGTAGGTGTTCTGATTGACTTAGATAGTCTAGGACCTTCAGAGACGGAGCATTGTGTCCATTATCATTAAGTAGCCTTTCATAAAATAAATCTTACTAGGGAAATTAAGACTTTCATTAAAATGAAAAATAAAAACAAGCAGTGCTCCAGGAATTTATCTTGGATGCAGTTGAAGGAAATGCCTTAGAAAGACCTTCGTTGCACTACAGCTACATCTGCTGGCAAGAGAGGAAATAGGAGAAGCTTCACAGATTTTTTTTTTTTCCTTTTAGATTTTGATGTTTTTCTTTATCATCTCATACAAGGTAACACAATTGAACAATTGTTGCATTTTCAATGTTCAGAACTTTAATAAATCAGGACATGAACTAGGTATAAAACTTTTAAAAGTGTGCACTTTATACTAAATTGCCTTGGGAGCAGATGCTGAAACAATGGGAAATCATAGACCTGTTTAACCAGTTTTCTGTTTCAAATGAAAGAAGATGAAAACGTTCTAAAGAAGAAGATGCAAATAAATCTGGACCAGGATTATGATGTAAATCTAGAACTATTATATATTCTCTGTGCCAGATGGAATTCACAGTCTGGAATGACCATGTACTCAGTTTTTCTACCCAGTATTGTGATGCGGGCTATAGACTGCTTCTCCTCAACTTTGCTAGTGCAACTACTTAATCCTTTTCTGATTAGATCTGGTCGTTACTATATCCATTGCTTCTTCACTAAACACAGTGCCACTCCAGAAGATGTCTCAGAAGTACTAGCTAGTCAAGAATGCCATCTCCATCAAGTTCTTTTTGGCAGCAAGATGTTGAGATCATGTGATTCCCTTAGTGTGTATATTGGCTACTTCTGCTTATGACAAGATGTTGATTTTTCTTAGAGTTCTTAACTTCTATGGTGTACATCTGCCTATCTTTAACGATCTGTTAATGCAGCGGTTCTCAACCTATGGGTCGGGACCCCATTTGGGGTCGATCGACCATTTCATGGGGGTCGCCAAGCAAGGCTGTCCGCCATTTTTTCCCCCTTTTCCGGCGGGTGCCTTACCTCCCTTGGGCTGGGCCAGCTGGTGGTCGGCCTGCTCCGTCTCTGCCGCTTGCCAGCTACGCCTTGGCCGGCGCAGGGGGCGGAACTCCCGGGCAGGGAAAGTTCTCGACTTATGACCGGTTGGGTAGTCCTCGACTTACGACCGGGTTAGTCCTTGACTTACGACCGGTTTAGTCCTTGACTTACGACCGGTTTAGTCCTCGACTTACGACCGGTTGGGGGTCGCGGCATTAAAAAGGTTGAGAACCACTGTGTTAATGAGAGGTACACAATGGTATTGTTTGCTAAGGAACATCTGATGCAAAGTAGCTGAGAATTTTCTCTGCTCCACTTCTTGAAACATGGAATTCCCTCTTTGAGAAGCACATCTGTATTCTTCTACCCTTCTTTTCTGGCATTTGAAAGCAATTCTTTTCCAAGAATGCTTTAATTTACTGGCTTTTAAATTTGATGATTTTTTTCTGTCTCCTGCTTATGTTTTTTTTGTCTTGGTCTACTTGGTTTATTTAATGATTAGCTTAGGTGAAAATAGTTTTTCTCTAACTTGGTACAGGTAGTCCTCAACATACGATTACAATTGACCCCAAAATTTCCATTGTTAAGCAAGAAAGCTGTTGAGTTTTACCTCATTTTACAATCTTTCTTGCCACAATTGTTGAATGAATCGTTTCAATAGGTTAGTAACATAGTTGTTAAGTGAATCTGGCTTTCCCAGTGACTTTGCTTGTCAGAGGGTCGTAAAAGGAGATCATACTACCCTGGGACTCTGCAACCGTCATAAATACATGCCAGTTCCCAAGTGTCCGGAATTTGATCACATGACCACAGGGATGTTGCAATAGTTATAAGTGTGAAAAATGGGCATAAGTCACTTTTTTTTGAAGGGTTGTAACTTTGAATGGTCACTAAATGAATGCTTGTAAGTCGAGGACTACCTGTATGTTGTGTTGTATGGCAAAAGTACAATTTGTGGTATATAGGAACAGATGGCATTGAGAAAAAGAAGAAAATAAAGCATACAAGTACATTACGGCTTTTCTACTCTAGAAAAGCATAGCATAGTTTTTTTTGTTTTTTGTTTGTAAAAGACAAGAACATGTGTCAAAATCTGCCAAGATTCTGTATTGCTAAAATCAGAATAAAGTATTCACCAAATCCAAAGTGTAAAAACTGCTGTGCTTCAGCATTTCCTGACTTAGCCCTTGTCTCTCCAGAAATGTTTGTACTATTTAGAACAGGGTCAGTTTGTTTGCAAATTTACTATGAAAGATGAATTGTACAAAAGTTCTTATGTCTTAAAGTCAGCAAAGAATCCCCCCCCCTTTTTTGTGGAATAACTGCAGTCTAATTGCAAGGATTTTCACAAATGTGTTACTTGAAAGGAACATGCATAATCGTTGCAATCTTTGTGCCAGTTTTAATTGAGTTGCCATACAATGATAATAGCTACATTATATCAACAGAAGAACCACTTGATAGAAATGTGTAATGGTTTTCCAGCAGTTAAAGCAGAATTGTCCTAATTTATTTTTAGCCAGAGGAAATAAGCAATGTATCTTTGTATTTAATTAAAGCTGCGGTTGTAACATTTGCCAGCTGCAGAAACATTTCTGTAATCTGCCTCACCTAGCTAATGTTTTTGTTAAAGATTAAAAAAAAGAAGAAACAAAAAGCGTTCATAATTTGTAGTGGTCTATGGCAATTAGAAAGCAACATGAAATAAGTAATGAAGACTCTTTTCATTACGATAGTCTTCATAAATCAGTTTTGTAATGCCTTCACAAAGCAGATACTGGCATTTATTTTATAGCAAGGATGAGTCATAAAATATTTATGATCTTTTAAAAAAAATAATAATGAGGACTGCACATAAACAGATGGTGGGCGCATGCCAGGATGGGGAGGGATTCTGTGACCTTATAATATATCGTCTTTGTGACAAAATTCATAACATCTTTGTTTTGTATACATACATTAACCTTTAGAACTGCTGTGAATAGGAAGGCATTGACTACTACCACTGGGTCTAATTAAAAGGGAAATTAATTGTTTAACCTTATTTGTTATATTTACAGCCTCCCCTATTTTGTAACCCAGGGTATCTTCCCAGGGTTTAAGAATCAAAACATTTTAACAAAATGAAAAAACAATTCAGAAAGTTTTCAAAAGCTAAGAAACTACAGCAGGTATTAAGTATGCTAAATAGAACAGAATAGAATAGAATTCTTTATTGGCCAAGTGTGATTGGACACACACAAGAAATTTGTCTCCGGTGCATAAACTCTCACTGTACATTAAAGCAAAAAATGATAAATCATGATCATAAACATAATACAATCATCATAAATCATAAGATACAACACTCAGTGAGAGTCATAAGATACTGAATAAAAGCAATCAATATAAATCCTAAAATACAAACAACAAAGCTGATAGACATAAGATGCTAAAGGAATAGATAATAGGAAAGATGAGAAGGATAATAGTAATAATACAGCCCTACTACATGGTTTGATATCCTAAAACAATGTTGTGGGAATTATGGTCTCCATGCAGCTTTGATGTCATCAGTGACCTAGGCAGGAGAAAAACATGCTATAGTCAGAAGCTCTGATCGTGGCACATCTTGTCCGGAAACCAGCATATGAGTTTGTGTCCCAAAGTTTTCTAGACACAGATCAAAATAGCTGGTTTTTATGTAACAAGTATCAAATAACTACGATAGGACCTCCTATACCTAATTTTCTACATAAATCTTTTAAAATGGTGTGAGGGCATACTCTTGGTTATATCCAGCAGCCTGCAAGCAAAGTTTCAGCAGCGAAGACACAGCCTTAGTTACTGTCTCATTCTTACCTAGCACTTTTTTTTCCCTTAGGGGTTGACCAGATTCATAAGCCAGATCATTTTTCCTTTGGGGTTTGACATTCATCAGTTTATGTTAAACAGCTTACCTTAAAAGGAGGTAATTGGCTAATTAATTCCATTTTAATTAGCATCTGATTTTGTTTGTGTCATTAAAAAAAGTTGTCACCTGCTCCAAACCCTAGAGATAGAGTGCAACTAGCCAAGATCTAATGTGGTCTCTGCAGAATTTTGTGAAGGGAGAGCAATTCCTTAGCATTTCAGGAATCTCTTTTTCACTCTTTTCTACCCCATTCAGACTAGTATGAACAGATGCCTTAATGATATCTATCTGTAATAGCAGAGTTTGCATTTTCTTCACCTGCTTTGTTTCTCTTATCTACTTTTAAAAGGCAGAATGGAATTAAAAAACACTTTAGGGGGCCTGATGAAGGAGCGTTGGGTTAAAAATGGAAAAAATAATTATTTACCTTTTATGGTAAAAAGGTTGACAGTTTGAAGAGGCAACAATTGTTCTGTGTGTATGTCTTTCCCAAGGAGACAAACTAGAATCTTTCTTTCTTTCTTTCTTTCTTTCTTTCTTTCTTTCTTTCTTTCTTTCTTTCTTTCTTTCTTTCTTTCTTTCTTTCTTTCTTTCTTTCTTTCTTTCTCTCTCTCTCTCTCTCTCCCTCTCTCTCTCCCCCCATCTCTCCCTCCCTCCCTTCTTTCCATAATATGAGAAAAATGTCAGTTTGCAAAGTGAAGCTCACTTCAGAGAGTTGTCTTTAAAATTACTGAGATGAGAAATAAATGTTCTGTAGGGTACAAATAATTCACATCAGCCTAAACTCAAGAATAATGCTGGAGTTCCCATTTTTGGTGATTAATCAGAATATAATAAAATTAATGTTCACTTTTTAATGGGGTTTTAGAGAGATTAATTTGCTTTCCAGCATGAATTACTAATTGGTTCCCTATTCTTTTATACTTATATCCTGTCTTCCATTATGCAATTTCACGTAGAATCCATGAAGTTTCCAGCCACTGTTTTGTTCACTATTGACATGAATGTAATTCCTGAATTTCAACAAGGATGCTGCTAAATCCACTCTATTAGACCTTACTAATTCCTCTCTTTTGAAGAATACCTGTGAAACTGGATTATGATGATGATTTCATATATTTTGATGTCCCTTCCTATATAAAAATTTCCAAACATGGTAAAAAAAAGAAAAGAAAACTAAAATACTGTAATCACAACAAAATCTTTCAGCCCATATTCCTATTGAGAAAGCCTGGATGAAGAGAAAGATATTCAACAGGCATCCAAATCATCTTATGAGAAGCATCTCACAAATCTGAGGAAGGACCAGTGTCAAGGTTAGGTACCACCATAGAGGAAAGCTATATACAATTGGTTACTCTGTGGTTCAGATCACATGCAGTAAGACCTTCCCCTGGACCCAAATTGTTCAGGGTCTTCTATGCCATAAGCAAAAGCTTAAACTCGACTTGCTAGTTAATTAACAACCAATGCAGTTGCTTCAAAAAAGGTGTAATTTGTATAAGCACTCAATTCGCTAGCCAACTCATCACAGTCTGCACAATTGAACGGTTGTCCCATTCGAAGTGCAATATAATCTAAGGGTAAGTTTCCAATGTATCGACAATAATTAGACTATTCCTGAAAGGATACAGTTGATATATCGGTCAAAGATGGTAATTGGCAATCCTAATCAGAGATTAGTTGTACCTTTAATTTTGACGATAGTGCAGGAGTAACACTTAAAATACCAAGTTTGTATTGATTTGTAATTAAGAGATTTTTTTTCTGATTTTCTCTGTTGCGCGACTTTTAAATCTCTGTCATGGTTTGTCTTGGCGAACATGCAACAAAATATGTGTTTATTATAAATGACAGTAACCAGATTTCTTTATAGCCAGGAGTTTAAACGCACTACAAGGAGTGATAATTTTTATAAGAAGAATTTACAAACCTGCTTGTCTTTCATTTGATTTGTTTCAAACAGGAATACATTACATTCTAGTTAGACCAAATAACCAATCCATTATTTTGTTCCTGTTAGTTGGTGAATAAAGAAAAAACTTGTTTTTTGTGTGTGTATGTTTACTCAAAGTAGATAGAGGGAAGAAGGAGAGTATTATCAATGCAGTGAATTTGTGATTCGATGTTGTGGTTTTACATTTATTTCTTTATCTTTCTTTTTTTTTTAGATGAATGAATTTCGGAACAAAATGCAGTCATTCTTTCCATCAGTTAAAAAAACTGCAGTAAATTCTGTTGAATGGGAGGATATTTGGAAATCTAAGTGAACGTCATATGGAGGAATTTGTACTAAGCCTTACAAAACCACAGAGGAATTAAAATATTCGTATTCATAATGGCAGGCAGTCAGTAGTATCAGCACATGCCCCCTTACTTTTTCAGGCAAAAGTAAAATTTGCTTTTAGTAGTTTTCACTTTAGTGATGATAAGTGCAGAAAGAGATTAAAATGAGCATGAAGCTTAGTTTGAAAATGCATGCTCAATATGTGGTAATAAAACAAAGAAATTAACCCTAAAGAAGACATGAATTGTTGACCAAGTTAATGGGTAATAGTATCCGTATCCTGTTCCCTCCATCACAGTGATTCATAGCGGTTTTTAAAAGATGGTATATAAACTACTAAAGCAGACTGAACAATGCTTGTGAAAAATTATACAAATAAAGTGATGGTCACTAAATTTTATTCTCTATTCACTGGATTAGCATGCATTTTCAAGAACCAGGACCATAAATATTCTCAGTGCAAACACAACATATGGTAGATCTGCTTGGCAGTCCATTTCTGACACTAGTTACAATCCAAAGAGAGAAATCGCTGGGCTTTTGCAAATCTCAGATTGGTTCTCCAAACTCTGATGTAATCCAAAGAGAACAAAAGTTTGTTCTGAACAAACAGTCTCTTGGGTTGCAGTAACATTCCAATCAGAGACAAACAGTCCTGAGCTGGGATAGTTGTTGTAAAGCAAGTGTGGAAATGGAGAAAAGGAACCAATTTTCTTTTCAAATTTTGGTGTACCAAACAATTCTAAAGTAATATTATTTGAGAATAGCCGTGACTAGGTAGGAAGGAATTGGATTTGGTGCTATTCCCAGATCTACGGGAGCCCACCTTACAAGAGAGTTTAGCAGTTAAAGAACAGAGCTGAGCCATTTCAGTACGTTAATATGATGATGAAACTGTGAAGAGTTCTTTAGATGTATCAGACACTGAATATCTTTTGAACCAGAGGATTAACAAACTGCTGGTGTTTAATATATATATAAAAAATGGTAAAACAGTATTTAAACCTGTCATAGAGGGAAGTGAACAGGAGAATCTGATCTGGGGAGAATCCTCTCTGGAGAAGAAGGTGAAAATTATTCTGATCGTTCCAAATGTAAATCTCGATTAAAAAGTACAATAAAAAATGACAGGTAAAGAAAAAAAAAAAACAGAAGGAAAACCCCTGCAAGGACTCTCTCAGCCAGAATGGACATTTGTATGTTTAAATCTAGAGAAGAACGTGGATATAACAAGCACTATTGACATTCAAAGGATGAAAAAAAAACCTAATGGTATACAGCTTTATCATGGTAGAAATGTTATAGGAAAGAGAGAAGAGACTGTTACTAAAGGGGTGTCATCTTACATGCTGAAAAAGCCATGTTCTCACATACACCTACACAATGCATGTTCGTGATAGGATGAAGCATAGGATTTTTACTTGGTCAAATCTTGTACCTTAGAACAGTTGATAAGGAGCCTCACAGTGACAGTCACTATCTATCTTTGGAGTCCCCAGAGACATTCCTTGAACATCAGTGTTGGGACCAGCAGCGAAGAAGAAGCTCTGTTGCTCTCCACATTTGTGCTTTTTGCAGTTGGCCTGATCCAGCTCAGTTTTGCTTTTGTTCTTACTATCATACACAACTGGCCTTATTAGAAATGTCAGATGAAACTGAAAAAAAAAACCCTTGTTCCCTTCTGGCAAATGTTTTGCCAACAGCCTGAAATTAGATTTAATTTTCACCAATTTCCTTTGTAGCACCCTTAGTCCAACTGTGCTCTAGTAGAGTTCCGAAGTTCAGAAAAAGGCTAGAAAACTGCGCCTTCCCCCATTCTACAAATAGAAATTCTCCATTCTCGGAGGGAAAGTAATTGTAATTGATTTCTGCGGCTGCTTTTGAAACGTTAGAGGAAAGGAACCAACTGGTTTGAGGCAGTTTTTCTCAGTGGCCAGACCAGTTTTCATTTTTACAAGACTATTTGGGAGTCCCAAAGAGATAAATGTGGATGGATTTCAGCTAGCATGTGAATTGTGAGTCAGTACCCTAGAAAATGTGAAACTGATTCTAAAACAATGTTTTAATTGTAAGCCAATTAAATGCTGCCATCTGGAAAAACAATCATTCTAACTGTTTAAAATTAACGTGACAGAAGAGTAGGGGGTGTATTTTGCTTTTGTGCCCCTCCTGTATTATTAGTTAATGGACTATTAGTTTTAAAAAAATAGAATATGTAGAATATTTATTTGACTGTGATCTGAATATTCCTAACATAATGCTAGTTAGGAATTTTCTGCCTTTCATCACACTTGTCCCCTCAAACATTAAGTACCTGATTTAACTGAAAGATATTTTCATGTAGTTCAAAAGGCTAATTGTGTATGGCATTCCCCTAAGTTATGGTTCATTGATTTGAACACTAGAATAACTTAAAAAAACCTGTTTTTCTGAGTATGTACAGTATATGAAAAAAATCAATAATTGTTGTTTAGTATATTGGACTTATTTACATCCCAAAATTAGAAAACTAATATACAAAAGGGCTTTGTGTATAAAGAAAAAGAATTAAAAAAAGAACACAAAGAAAATATTGTTCACTCTGATTTTTTTTTCATACATGCAAAGCCTTGATAATTTTCTTGGACAGTTATCACTGTCATATGCATTTACAATTTTTAAAAAAGTTAGTTTATGAAAACAGCCTTCCAGCATTTTCTCTCCAGATGTGTTGGAACTACAGGCCCCCAAAATCATCAGTGTTTGATTGTGCTGGCTGAAATTCTCTGAATGCCTGTTCAAAAACCTCTGGAGAGTGCCAGGTTAGGAGGGCTGTTTTAAGCTACACGAGCAACGATCCGCCTCAGTTTAATTTGATTGTTTATTAAATCTGTTCCAGGATGCGCATGTGCTTTCAAGTTGATTTGGATTCCTGGAACTGCCTGCATTAGTCCCTGCAGTTTTCGTGGCAAGGTTTTTCTGATGTAGTTTACCCTTGCCTTCTTCCTAAGGCTGAAAGAGAGTGACAGGCCCAAGATCACCCAGCTGGCTTTGTGCCTAAGGTGGCACTAGAACTCACGGTTTCCCAGTTTCTAGCTTGATGCCTTAATTACTACTACAAGCTGGATCCAGAATTTCATTGAGTCAGTTATGGGTACCTGCCTAGATACTATAGCACTGCTACTTTGTGAGCTAGATTGATTATTGGTTGAGTTCTGGGTGTGCTATAACAGGGGTTCCCAGCCACCGGTCTGTGGACCAGTACCGGGCTGCAGCATGCCAGCAACTGGGCTGCACAAACAAGCAAAGCCCCATCCACGGGATGCAGGCAGCACACAAAACTATGCCCCCTCCAGTCCGTGGAAAAACCTCTCTCCACATAACCGGTCCCTGGTGCCCAAAAGGTTGGGGACCTCTGCTCTATAAGGCTTGGGATCAGGGTATCTTCAGGATCATCTGCATTAGTGATTTCTGCCAATCCAATAAGATCTGGAAGGGAGGGTGACTCTCCTTCAGGTACCCACACTGACAAATTGTGGCCATTTTGCCTTGTTTTATGGATATGAAGTAATCATTTTTGGTAGATGTTTGCAGCAACTGAACAGAATGCATTTTCTTTGTTCTAGAAGTAATTTAATTTTAATTTAACAGAAAAATGGTGTGACATTATTCTTTGCAGTGATCCCATTCCAGTTTATTACCTGATTGCTTATGACCGCTACAAGAAATTAATTTTGCAATAGAGTTTATAGACAGATTTCAGCAGAAGATTCATCAGACAGAATTACCCTGGGGTGGGGTGGAATACTGACATTTGTAGAAATATATTTAATTAAAATGTAAAAACGCACACGATAAAAATGGTTATTCTTTATCAAATTTTAAACTTTAATCAGTTTTATCTCAAATTATCTGGAAAATGTACTTAGTCTATAAAACAAGCAATATTTTCACCTGAAAATGGAAAGGCAGTTACTATGGAAGACATATTATAGAAGCAACCTCATGCTTCCAACTTCTAATACAATTTCTCTCACCACTAATTGATACTAATAGGAGTTTTGGAAACCAAATCTAGAATACCATAGCCAAGCCACTGATCCCCAAAGCCTGCAAGGAAGAATTAGAAAATTATTCCTCCTTATTTCACTGAGTTTTATACAAGATGTTTACGAATGTAACTGTTCAACAGTTTTTTCCAAGGTAGATTATGAACTAGAGCATGTAAGTTTTCACTAATCAGATAAAGACAAATGGACCATTTGTATGATCCTTGACCAGTATCCGTAGCTGATTATAACATAGTCTTACTTATCAAGAATCAACTAAAAATTAGGAACATTCTGGATATCCAGTGAATAGGATTTTAGCTGAAACATTTGCCTCTTAAACGGACCTCAGTAAGATTGACCAAGTAATCCATAAAAATGAGATCTGCTTTACAATTAAAATAACATTCAGACCACACTGTCTGTTTACAAGATCTGTAAAAGACTGACCTAGTAACTATATCTCAGTCTATTTGATATGTATGAGGTGTTGAATATTTTATAATGTATATGCTTGTGTTCACTGTAAGCAGCAGCTTCAAAAGTTTGCATACGTGTGCACATATGCATGCACGCACACATAAAAATACCAGTAAATTATTTCTTACATAAACATGGAATAACTTCTAAAAGCTGTTTTGAAGACTTGTCTGACTGTTACTATTCCAGTTAATATTGTCATAATTTTTTCAAAGTGTATTTTTAGACTGAATCTTGAGACAGACAAATAATAAATGTGGATATTTCTTGTGAAGAACTAGAATCAGAAATTCTAAAAAAACTTTAACCAAAGGGGCCACATCTGTGAGCTATCAAAAATTCTCAGTGAAATGTAGGCATGTGCTCAGAACACATCAGATGTTACTAGAACATTATATTCTCCAAAAGGGAAGAGATAATGTATCAATATTGGACTTAGATGGAAGCTTAGCCATTATTCCATATGTTGTATCTGGCTCAAAATTAATCTTGGCTAAATACCACTGAACGCTAATTATCAGGTAGGACTAAATCCAACTGGCTTGCTTTCCTAAAGAGATATGATGTGCACAGAAAGATGGTAAGGTTTTAAGAACATCCTTAAGAATTATTAAAGCTAATGTGTCTACATAGCTCATTTCTAAAAACCATCATGAGATTTGTCTATGCCTGTATTTATTTCCATAAATCTAGAATGACACAGAGTATTTGAATAGGTTTCAGATTAAAGCACCAAACTAATCAGTACCTCTGTTTATTATTACAAATGTGCTATCCAGCATGAACATTAGATGGAATTCTGGCTGAAGTTGAGCACTTCAAGAGTAGGAGTTGTATCCTATGGTAGGGGTCCCCAATATGTGGGCCGCAACCTGCTACCAGACCGTGGCCTATTGGCTACCGGGCCGCGTGAGTGGCTGGCCGGTGCATGCCTGTGTGCACGTGCACAGCCCCACTCGTGTGAGTGTTGCAAGCGTCGCGAGCATTTGCAGCCTCATTTGTGTGAGTGTCACGGGAATGAGTGTTGCGGGCAAGCATCGCAGGTGATTGCGGCCCCACTTGTGTGAACACCGTGTTCATGCACAAGTACACGTTCACCCCCCACAAAACCATCACTTCTTTCCCCATCCCCCCCGCTCAGGGCCACCAACCCGGAAAGGTTGAGGAACTCTGTCCTATGGGATAATTGGGCATGATTGTAATTGATATGATCTATAGATATGATCTATAGAACTTGAAATATTTTTTAATAGCCATTGGAATTTGTGAGATGTAAAAGTCAGTTTCCTTTGCAAATTTCCTCAAAAAGAAATCCCATAATATTCAGTGGAATTTCTGCCAAAATAAGTATGCATAAAGTTGTTGCCTTAAAAGTACATGTGCAATTCTACTGTCATCAATAAATGTCAGAAGTGCAGTTTTTAGGATCAATAATACCAGGCCAATATAATCTACCTTCATGAAAACAATGGTCATTTTTACCATTGATTTTAAATAAGAGCTGGGATTATGCTAGATTTCAGGGGCTGATATTTAACTTGGGAGAAATTTAATGTGATCATGTATTATTTGAAGTGAACAATGTCGGTTTTCAAATATATTTCTTCCTCTGAGTTCAGCCAGTCCAATCTCATTTCTCTTTTTGAACATCTGATTGAAATGCACATAGCATATCTGATAATGTTGTGTAAGAATGCATCTAAGCTAAACTGCACTCTCACTGTACCTGTGGGGGGGGGATGGGTGGAGAAGTGGTGGTTTGAAGAGTCACAATGGTGGCTGTAATCATGTTATTGGAGCCCCGCCCCCTTTTTACATGTATTATACACACAATGTGGGAATGACTTTTACAGGTAGTCCTTGACTTAACAGCAGTTCATTTAGAGAGCATTCAAAGTTACAACGGCACTGAAAAAAAGTGACTTAGGATCGTTTTTCCCACTTACGACCTTTGTAGCATCCCCATGATCACGTGATCAAAATTCAGACGCTTGGCAACTGACTCATACTTACGACCATTCCTGCGTCCGCAGGTCATGTGATCACCTTTCACATCCCTTTTGACAAGCAAAATTGACGGGGAAGCCAGGTTCACATAACAACTGTGTGTTACTAACTTATCAACTGTGGTGATTCATTTGACAACTGTGGCAAGAGAGGTCATAAAATGGGGCAAAACTCCCTTAACAAATGCCTCACTTAACGGAAACTTTGGGCTCAGTCGTGATCATAAGTTGACAACTACCTGTATTACAGGTAGTCTTTGACTTGTAACCACAGTGTAAACCAAATTTTTCATTGCTAAGCAGGGCATTTGCTAAGTGAGATTTGCCCCATTTTACGTCGTTTTTTGCCACAGCTGTTAAGCAAATTAGTGCAGTTGTTAAGTGAATCATGCAGTCATTAAGTGATTCTGGTTTCCTTAATTGACTTTGTTTGTCAGAAGCTGGCTGGGGAGGTCACAAATGGTGCTCCTATGACCCTGGGACAGGACAACTGCCATAAATACATGCCAGTTGCCAACACCCAAACTGTGATCATGTGACCATGGGGATGCTGCAGCGGTTATGTGAAAATCGGTCATAAGTAACTTTTTTCAGTGCTGTTGTAACTTCAGTCACTAAACAAATGGTTGTCAGATGAGGCCTACCTGAACACAGTCATAGATGCCAAGAAGATTTTTTTTTGACTCCCTTGTAAAAGACAAGGA
This sequence comes from Protobothrops mucrosquamatus, assembly GCF_001527695.2. NCBI lineage: Eukaryota > Metazoa > Chordata > Lepidosauria > Squamata > Viperidae > Protobothrops > Protobothrops mucrosquamatus. The sequence continues at coordinate 554,929 of NW_015387480.1, read as the reverse complement.
AAAAGAAGAAAAATCATTTAAGATTTCTCCAGATTTTTAACAATTCATAAACACAATTTAGTCCATTGAACCTTGACACTGATCCAGAATCTGGTTGCTGTTTTTATAATTTTAAAATGTGGGACACACAGAGAGAGATAAAGAGGCCCAATATATACATACACCCTTTGGTCCCTGACTTGCATGACATTCCTACTTTTTAAATGTTTAGAAGGATGCTACTCATAGACCATCAGGCATATTTTCTGTTGTTAAATGACCTTTCTTGCCCACAGTTGTTAAGTGAATCACTGCAGTTGATAAGTTAGTAACAAGGTTGTTAAGTGGATTTGGCTTCCCCGTTGATTTTGCTTGTCAAAAGGTTGCCAAAGTTGATCACATGACCTTGGGACACTGGAACGGACATGAGTATGAACCAGTTGCCAAGCATCTGAATTTTGATCATGTGATCATGGGGCTGCTACCAAAGTCATAAGTGTGAAAAATGGTCATAAGTCACTTTTTTCACTGCTGTTGTAACTTTGAACAGTTACTAAATGAACTGTTATAAGTCGAGGACTATCTGTATTATAATGATAATATCTTGGAGGCCTGGGCCAGAGCTTCCCCAGATTTGAGGGAATTATTTTGAGTCTCTCACATTTCTCACACCTGCTTTGTATTCTTTCTTAATGGCTCTGCTAGCACTTCTTGTGTTCCTTTCCCAATGTTACCTTTTCAGTTGTCCACACCAGTGATGGCGAACCTTTTAGAGACTGAGTGCCAAAACTGCAACCCAAAACCCACTTATGCATCGTTGGGTGCCAGCTGGGTGTGGCCCATTGGCTGGGTGTGGCCCATTGGCTGGGCGTGGCTGCAGTGGTAATAGCAGACTGGGTGGGACTAAAAAGTTCAATCAATTCCAACTTTGCAAGATCTTTTTTTTTCCCGCGAGAAGTTGAAATTGACTGAACCTTTTTTTTTTTTTTTTGCACATGGCGGCGGAGGCCTAAAGCGAAAAGGTTTTATAAAACCCAGCTGAAGGCCTAGGACTAGGGCGACGGCACGTGTGCCCACAGAGAGGGCTCTGAGTGCCACCTCTGGCACCCGTGCCATAGGTTCGCCACCACTGGTCCACACCATGTCCTTAGTAATAATAATAAAAATTCCCTTCTGTTGATCTCCAAGCATTAGGGTCTTCTCCATTGTCTCTTGCCTTCATGTTACGTGTTCAAACTACTTAAGCCTCTATTTCATTATGAATACTTCCAACGAGCAGTCTGGTTTTACTTTAACTAACAATGAGTGACTTGTTCTTCTTGCTAACCAAGCTATTTTTCACAGTTTTCTCAAGCACTAGGATTCCAAGTCATCTATTTTTCTTTGTTCAGCCTTTCTGATGAACCAGCTTTCACAGCCATTTGGGAAACTATGGCCTTGACAATACTTATCTTTACTGTCAATATGATGTCTCTGCATGCTAATATTTTGTCTAGACTTGTCATATTCTTTCTCCTACGCTGCCTAGGCTCAGAAATACAAAGATATGGTGACTGTAGCCATGAAATAGAGAGCATGTGCCATGAATATGCCACTTGGGAAAAAGATGATGACAGATTGAGACAAAATATTAAAATTCAGAGATAACAAAATGACAAAAACATATATACAAGCCCATGGTTTTCCAAGTTGTAATAGACGACTGTGAAGGCCAGACCTACTACTACAATCTCTCTGCTTATTTGCATTGGATTTCATTACTTGTTGATGCAACCTTAAGGCTTTCTTTAAAAAAACACAGAGCAACAGTCTGGCATTTGTACTCTGTTCTTTCACTTTCAACAAGTCATCCCCCTAAGACAGGGGTAGGCAACCTTGACTCTTTTATGACTCGTGGACTTCAACTCCCAGAATTCCTGAGCCAGCCATGCTGAGGGGAAAGGGAGAGGTTTCCAAGCTGAGCCATGCTGGCTCAGGCATTCTGGGAGTTGAAGTCCACGAGTCATAAAAGAGCCAAGGTTGCCTACCCCTGCCCTAAGAGTACCTCATTGCCGGCCATCAAAAATAGCATCACCAGCCTAACTGCCATTGTTGATGTTTTCCCTCCCAGTTTTAATTCCAGTTTTCAATTTTCCCAGGTTAGCATTTCTCATACATTCTGCATATAGATTAAAAAAAGTGACCATGTATAACCTTGGTGCTCTCCTTTCCCAGTTTTGAAGTATTTAATGGCTCCATACTCCATTCCAATTGCGGCTTCCTACCCTTCGTGCGACTTCTTTAACAGGGTGTCGAAGTGGCCCACTGTGCCCATCTTTTTAAGAGTTATCCACAAGTCTTGATGTAATCAATAAGGCAAAAAGAGACATCATTCTGGAACTCCCTTGCTTTTATCCCCTAGACCTGGCTCAGGAATTCTGGGAGTTGAAGTCCACGAGTCATAAAAGAGCCAAGGTTGCCTACCCCTGCCCTAGACGTTAGCAATGTGATCTCAGGTGCCACTTTCTTATCTGACCTTATTCCATTTATTGTTGAAGTCTGAATTGCAAAATCTGAGCCGCTGTCTTTGCGTAGTAAGAAATACGTTCAATTGTTCAGCGGTGTGAGTATTCCTTAGCAATGCCTGATGAGGTAAGTGGTATTAAATCAGCAAGTTATGCCTTTTTTGCAAAGCTTCACTGGTCACTCTTTCTGTGGAGGAAAGCAATTATTGACTTTGTGTTTGTACGTATGGATATACACACATAACCATATGTCTTTATAGGAATGCAGTTCTTAAAGGGCCATAGAGTGAATGAATCCTGGAATGGTGAAGGCCATTTGGCTTCCTGAATCCAACCATCGCTCAGTATAGGAATCCAAATTAAATCATCCCTAGCAGATGGCTGACTAGCTTCTGCTTGACCCACCCAGCTAAGGCGAGACGAACACTTCTCTGGGTAATTAATCTCTCTGTCACACTCCTTTTACTGTTCAGATATTTTTCCATACAAATCAAATCTCCAATTCATCTGCATATCATGTGTAGCCCTACTGCTGGCTTGATTTGCATTATGCCCAGAGCAAGCTTCCAGAGATTTTCAGCTCTAACTTCCAGAATGCCTGGCTATTACCATACTAGCTTATGAGAGTCACACTTCAAGACTTCCTGCCTTTGCACTGTGTTGCTTGCCCCTGATTTAGACATGCTGGAATCTCACCAGAGAGTTGGAGTCGGAGATCCAAATCATTTACCAGTCAAATTCTTTTAATGCTGTCTGACAGCTCTGCAAATAACCAGGAAGGGTCGGGTAGAACTTTCTCTAACAAATTTTATTTAAAAATGTAAGCATCTGATGGCGTGAGCTGCAGCCCACAGAAGCTCGCACCTTTTCGTACAGATTGTTAGTAAAAAAAAAAAAAAAGGTGTTAACAGATTCCTCCTGAACTGTTTGCTTACAATCGTTGCACATAGTAACTCTAGAACAGTGGTTCTCAACCTGTGGGTCGGGACCCCATTTGGGGTCGATCGACCATTTCACGGGGGTCGCCAAGCAAGGCTGTCCGCCATTTTTTTTGTCCGCCATTTTTTTTCCCTTTTCCGGCGGGTGCCTTACCTCCCTTGAGCTGGGCCAGCTGGTGGTCGGCCTGCTCCATCTCTGCCGCTTGCCAGCTACGCCTCGGCCGGCGCAGGGGGCGGAGCCACACATGCGCAGCACTCCCAGGCAGGAAAAGTCCTCGACTTACGACCGGTTGGGTAGTCCTCGACTTACGACCGGTTTAGTCCTTGACTTACGACCGGTTTAGTCCTCGACTTATGACCGGTTTAGTCCTCAACTTATGACCGGTTGGGGTCGCGGCATTAAAAAGGTTGAGAACCACTGCTCTAGAATAATATGTTTATTGAGGGAACTTAGTATTTTTTTTCCTCCTACAAATGTATCTTATTTTTGCTGAAGCACTCCCTGTTCTGTTCATTAAAAATCCTGACAGACATACAAACTCTTATTTAACTTGTGGCATATGTTTGTAGGAAAGGGCCTTCCTATATTTGCAAATATTCCATTACCAGAGAACATGATATGCTCAAGCTAAGAACAAATGTCCAGGAAATGTGAAATCCATAAAGACATAACCAGAAGGACAGAGAATAATATTTGGCAAAAATAAATAAATAAATCAAAGGACTAGCATTTTATTCCTTGTCCAGCAGAGGGCGGCATAATCACACTCTAAAACAATCAAATCAGATTTATTTAGTGTTGCTTCTTCTGTAACCTCTGCTAGCTTTCAATAATTTGTAAAAGAGACACCAATATGTACTTTCCTAAACCAGAAGGCATAATGAAGAATAAGTAATTCAAGTATTTAAATGTAAAAGTGCCCTCATAGAGAGATGTAAATAGTAATAAATTTGTTATTAATAGACCAACATTTAATAGACCAACATTTAGGTCACTCAATAATGAAGTACCTTAATCCACAAAGCAACACCTACCTTAACAGATGTAAATTTTATCTGGATGACACATTTTTCTTTTTCATTTAATAATATTTTTGATTCTGGCTTTCACCCTGAAAAAAGAGACTTTTTAGAAACCTGGTTAAGTAGAAGCTTAAGCCCTAAAGAGAAAATCTCCATATTAATTCATGTGCACTACATCTAATAAGATTTTTTTTATTACATTTCTACTATCCTTTTACTATACAATGTATAGTATTTTATCATATGCATGAGAAATCTGCAGATGACACAATCATAGGATATTTACTGAGAATTTAGTTTAATAGTTTGGTTTTCAAATTCTCATGAATGGAATTCTTTTTGTGGGCAATTCCCACTGACTAAAGGGAATTTTTTACTCTCTAAAGTTTCCCATGTTTCTCTATGGAAAAGTGTGAGAGGTGACAAGTTGCTACTGAGGGGATATGTTGGTAAATTTTCTTTCATCTGTGTCACAATGGAGGAATAGCTTAGGATCCAGCCCACTATATTCATTAAGATTTACTCCCTAGCAAACAAGAAGTGTATTCTTTCTTAGATTAGGACTACTGTAGAAAAAAAAATTGAATTAGTAGAATTATAGGAGTACCCAATCTGGCCTGCAAAGATGATGATTAACCACTAGATGGCAGCAAAGAAGTTGGGGTTTTTTTTCTTTAGAAAAATCTATTTTCTATATCTCCTGGTCATCCATATTTTCACAGCCAAGATCTGATATTTTTAAGGGCTGTGCATATTTTATTTATGTATTAAATTACTATATTATGTAGTAAAACAGGATGCAAACCCAAAATAAAACGTTGGTATACTTACCAATATGATTGCATAGGTGTGCATATAAGAAAGGATGCTGTAGGTCAGTGATGGCGAACCTTTTAGAGACTGAGTGCCCCAAAACTGGCCCCGCCCCTGCTCCACCTCCTGCCCCACCCCTGCTCCATCCCCCATCCTCCGCCCCGTCTGCCTGCAGGGCCACTCACCGCCTCCAGGGCCCGCCGCAGATTGCCCAGGCAGCCCAGCAGCGCTATGGCGGTCAGGCCCTCTGCCCGCGCCCTGCAGCATCAACTGCATGATGGGGTGTGAGGGCAGAGTCTTGTCTACGCTGCCTGGCTGCCACGTCCTTGGCTGCACTGCTCCGTGTGGGCCACGCTTGAGGGCGACTCTCCTTCAGGGGGGCTGCTGGAGAGGAGGGGGTCATGGGGGGACGCGAGGCTGGGGCAACGGCACGTGTGCCCACAGAGAGGTGCCATAGGTTTGCCACCACTGCTGTAGGTTTTAAAGAATGAGGCAACAAAGTGAATTTAATAAACAGTACAGGGAGAGTGTGTAGCTGGTTATTCTGACATTTCTTTTAATTTTCTAGAGGCATCAATGCCATTTAAACAGGGAAAGAACATCTAGAAAGATAGTTTATATTAAATATTGTCAAAATCAATTCTTTTCTAAACTGAAAATTCAGATTAATATTGTGAAAAACCTGCCCAATGAACTTACACTGTACATTCTTCTAATATGCAGTCTTGTAATGTTAGTGCCAAATCATTTGATTCACACAACGTGCTAAATTTTCCACCAAGCTACCCCTATTCTGAAATGATTTGTTAACTTTGTGCCTCACTAGACTCTAGCCACAAAAACAATTATGAGACTGCCAAAACATGTCATGTTTCAACTAGAATAGAACATGCATGTACTTAAAAAAATGTTAGTCCTTAACTGGTGAGCAATTGATGGCACTGAAAGTGTTGCAGTGAAAAAGAATCTAGCAAATACTGTAGGGCTGTTTCAGAGTTGGTGAAAATCAAAAAGATGTTCCCTGTGACTTTTAGATAACACTGTCACTAAGTCATTTAACAGTTGAATTTTTCTAGCTTTTAGGCACACTGTCTATAAAGAGGCAGTATTTCACTTCCTTGAAATTTTAAGCAGAGCTCAAACTTTGGCTTTACAGTATATTTTTCTGACTTCTGTAATTGTTTAGAGTAGACAGTTATATTCATATCCTTCCTCTTCTCTCAGAATTCAAAGTAGTCTTCTGTTGTTTTTCCCCTCTTTTGAGGTAGGATTGGCTGAGACTCAGAGTAAGTGTTCTCAATGATCCAAACAGCTTTGTGATTGAATTCTTTAAGCTCTAGAAGCTAGGAAGGTAGGCAGCTCTTAATTTCTATTTTGTCTAAGGCAGGGGTCTACAACCGTGACAACTTTAAGACTTGTGGACTTCAGCTCCCAGAATTCCTCAGCCAGCAGCTGACTGAAGAATTCTGGGAGCTGAAGTCCACAAGTCTTAAAGTTGTCAAGGTTGCAGACCCCTGGTCTAAGGCATGTTATGGTAATAAACAGAAAGATACTTCAGGCTAGAGCAGTGGTGGCGAACCTATGGCACGGGTGCCAGAGGCGGCACTCAGAGCCCTCTCTGTGAGCACACGCGCCATCGCCCCACTCCTAGGCCTTCAGCTGGGTTTTATAAAACCTTTTTGCTTTAGGCCTCTGCCGCCGTGTGCAAAAAAAAAAAAGGTTCAATCAGTCAATTTCAACTTCTCACGGGGAAAAAAAAGATCTTGCAAAGTTGGAATTGATTGATTGAACTTTTTAGTCCCACCCAGCCTGCCGTTACCACCGCAGCCATGCCCAGCCAATGGGCCACACCCAGCCAATGGGTCACGCCCAGCCAATGGGCCACACCCAGCCAATGGGCCACACCCACCCGGCACTTGACGATGCATAAATGGGTTTTGGGTTGCAGTTTGGGCACTCACTCTCTAAAAGGTTCGCCATCACTGGGCTAGAGGAAAGTGGCACATATTTAAAGGATGTCTGAATTTTTTTTTATAGCAAGCTATTTTTAAACAACATGTAGCAGTTTATTCATGTTGTTGTTTGCTTTATTTTACAATCCTGCCCATACCAAGAATACAGAAGCTGTATAGAGATGATTCAAGATGTGTTTTTTCCTGAGGCCAGCAGCAAAGGTAATCACTCATTTTCTTGATTTGTAATGACCCATACTTAATCCCAAACAAAATCTACACAAGCATCTCTTCCCATCCATGACTGGATTGAGAATAAAATAGTACCAAGACAAAAAATCAAATAATTGCCCTTTTGGTGCACTCAAATGTGTTGATATTTTACTTTACTAAGGCCCAGTGCTTATTTTTTACTTTTTAAAAAGTAGCAATGGTGGGTAAGGTCACATTTTCAGTTTACAATAAGCTAAAATTGTTACAAAAACTAGCCCATTGCAAGTGAAGAAATGTGCTTTCTGCTTAATTGTTCCTTTTAGGCATCTCCTCCAGCAGAAGCACCAAAACAAATTGTGTTTAACCTAAAGTACCATATTAGGGTTGCAGAAATTCAGTTGGCCACAAGATGGCAACAGAGAGACTGCAATCCAGGACTTTAACTCTTTATTGCTACCTAGTGGCCATTTAGAATTTTCCAGGCTAAATATGGCCTGCTTTCTATTTGAACTGGAATTCCTGGCTTGCTCCTAACAAGAGACAAAGGGATAAGTAAAAAATATTTTTTGGCTTATGATTCTGGCTTCCTAAGGAAAAAAAAAACTAAATAAGAAATGTTATCACATTCCTGGTCTGCACAGCTTCTCCCAGCCAGCAAGAGAAGTAAAGAAGATGCAAATGAAAAGCACAGTCACTCCTAGTAAACCAGAATTCTCAGCAATTCTGGCTTACAGCCAAATCACACCATTGTGTTTTTGCTGTTACTGATGGTACTAACTGTCTTTTAGAAAAGTTTTAAAAGCAAAATAGAGGTTAGATCCATTATCGATACTCTAAATTAAAAGAATAAATGAATCACCCAACTGTAGTTAATGGGCAATTAACATAATTCTGGACTGGTGTAGCTGAAAGATAATGAAAAAGCTGATTGCAAATGAGTCACAAGTAATGTGGGAGGCTGTAATAATCCTGCAATTCTGAATGAGAATGCTATTTCTCCTTTAATTCTGGATGCTCTGATTGGTGAGGAGCTTTACTTTGCCATGAAATTCACCCATCAGAAAAGGGGATCCATGTGTCAAAGAAAGTTTACATTAACTTAGAAAGTTTTGTATTCCCTGCCTATTGCAGACTGGGGCTGTTTAAAAAATGAGAAGTGTAAAAAAGGGAGAATGAGAATTGGTTAAGGAAATATTACAGAAAATAACCAATCTGAGCCTGAAGTCCTACACATATTATATGCAGTCCTACACACATTATGTGTCCTATATACACATTATATGCAGCTGGACTTTCTTTGGGACAGCAGTCTGGATTTGGGTTCTTACTCAACATGCATCAACGTAATATTGAGTAGTGTTCTCAACCTTGGCAACTTTAAATTGTGTGGATTTCAACCCCCAGAATTCCCTAGCCAGCCTTCACACATCTAGCTTTAGTCCCCTAATTTTATGCCTTCTAAAACTATTGGATTTTGTTCATGTCAGGTGGTAGTTCTCAATGTGGACATCCAATGTAATTAATGATTATTTATTTATTAAAACAAACTTATACAGTTGCCCCTTATAGAGGGAACTTTGAAAACAAAATGAAAACACAGTACTCTAAAAAGACCATTTAAAGTAATAAACAATCACATTCTCTACTGTGGTTTTTTTTTACTCTAGAGGAAGCTCTAATACTGGGAAAGCTGGAAGGAAAGAGAAGAGGACAACTAGCGGCAAGGTGGATATATTCAGTTACAGTGTTGATAGGTTTACTATTGAAAGACCTGAAGCAACCGGTTAGGAACATCCCATCTTGGAGAAGATCGATATCCTCAGTAGGAGTTGAAAATGAAAATCAATCAATCAATTAATCAAGGTGAGGTTGACATAAGCTCATTTCACTTGTTCTCAAGAACCTTGGAAGAGTACACTTTATAACAAAACAGTGCAGCAATGTGATGGTAGGTGGTTTTCATTTCTTTTTAAGCATATATTCCTAAAAGTCTCCAGGGCTAAAGAGAAGAGATACAAAGGTCCCTTCCATTTGGCGCTCTCAGTTCAGACCAACACTTTTTGTCTAATTTAATGTATCCTGAGGTTGAAACTCTTCATATAATTTTATCTAATCAAGGAGAGAAGCAACCTAGAACTAAGGAGAAATTTCCCAATGGTTTGCCTTCAGAAGTTGTGTATGCTCCATCACTGGAGTCTTTTAAGAAGAGACGGACAACTACTTGTCTGGAATGGTATAGGTCTCCTACTTCCAGCTCTGTTATTCTGTTATCCCTGCCTGCCCTTTATCTCCAGTGGAGTTTGCTGTCTTGTTCCTTCATTTTTTTTAAAAAAAAAAAAGCCAGGCATGATGTCATAACATTGGCAAGTTTGAGAAAAATTAATTTGCTTGAGAAAGATCCCTCTTTTCCCCCTTCTCAAAAAGGAAGAAAAATTCTGCAAAGCTCTGGGAATTGAGATTTATTAATAGTCCCAAATCATTTGCTTTTCCCAGAAGAGGTATTTCATATAAATACAAGTTATTGCTGGGGACTGAAATTATATCCTCCCAGTTCAATCTACTGCATTGTGGTGTGGTAAGGGTAAACAGCGTACGTCAATTTTAACAGATCTCTTTCACAGAAATGTAGGGGGACATGGGGGGGGTACGAGGAAGGGAGGGAGGGAAGGAGGGAAGGAGTGAGGAAGGGAGGGAGGGAGGGAGAGAGAGAGAGAGCATTTCAGGATTTGTATGCAAGTATTTCATACTTCTAATAAATATCAAATGTATCACATAACATTGTAATGATTTAAGGTATCATAAGTGATTTGCTGAAGCACAACATTAATCTAATCACTTTGAAACACATAAAATCAAACTAAAACAGGAAGGAAAATTCTTTAACCACTGAAAGGTTTGATAGAAAGAAGAGAACATGAAATGTGGACACACTAAATCTGCTAAATACTAATTAGTTTATCAAATTCCATTATTGAATAATAGCTCTGGTTAATATAATAGTTATGTATCTCACCCCTGTTCACATCTTTTTTACTTCTCATTTGATATGGTAGTCATTTTTGAGAAGTTTTACTGATAGCTGATAGATTGTAATCATGTTTCATTTAGATGTGTTTTGAATGTTCTTGCAATTTAATTTTTTTTTTGTTTACAAATAATGATTGTGGAAATCTTCCTCATCCTTCCTGTGGGCTGGGAGAGTATCCATTTTTCTACTCACTTCATACACAATGTAATTTTTCTCCCTATGGACATTGGCTGTTTCTTCACTTTGGATAAATCCCATGAACAACTAGATCAATCAGAAATGTTATAGTTATGGTAACATCAAAGGGCATGAGGACAATATTTTCTCATCCCACCTAACGTAAGATCACATAGAGAATGTGATTGTGTTTTACACTATGCATTACATAATGAACAGGACTTGGTTACATTCTGGTTACATCCAGAAATTCACATGAACAATGAAGATCTATGCTGTACAACTGTAACGCTACATGCTGCCCTTGAAAATTTCACAAATGCATTATTGTACCAAATTGTAAATTTCGGTCAGTTCGTTATGTCTAGTCTTTAATACAAAATGGCTTCCCTTTCCTATTTTTCCTAATGAGAGGACTCTGTGAAGGAGGATGAGCTGAAGGAGAAGTTGAATGGACCAAAGTTATCTCATGATCTTCCATGACTGAAAGGGGACTAGAAATTAAGTCTCAGTTGAAAAGAATCTACATTAACTCTCTTTAATTGAAAGTAAATGTAAGCATTTAATATTTCTCCAGTGCTTAAACCAATCTTTGCACAGTAGCTTCTGTGAGCAAGGCAAGAGAGCCAGTTTGGTCTAATGCAGGAGTAGGCAACCTGGGCTCTTTTATGACTCGTGGACTTCAACTCCCAGAATTCCTGAGCCACGAGTCATAAAAGAGCCCAGGTTGCCTACCCCTGGTCTAATGGTTAAGTCAGCAAGCTAGAAACCAGGAGTCTGGGCATGAAAAATTGGGTAAGTGACTTTGGCCCAGTCACTCTCTCTCAGCTCAATCCATCTCATCTCACAGAAAAAGTAGTTTTGAGGAAAATAGAAGGAGAAGAGAGTATTAGATATGTTTGTCACCTTGCGTTTCTGATAAAGTAATAAAGATGGGATAAAAATCAAAGAAACAAATGAATTAAATAAAGTTGTACATCTGCAATAGAGAATTGAAGAGTGCTTTGTGTCTATCTTGGCTAAGCTATTCTGTTCTGCTTTTACACATAACCCTGATTCCATTATATAACTTCCATTACATATAATATTATGCTATATTATACAGAATTTATAATGCTGGCTGGGGAATTCAGAGAGTTGAAATTCACACATCTTAACGTTGCCAAGGTTGAAAACCATTGCTGTATAGCAGACATGTCAAACTCACCATCTCATGTGATATCGCGAGACGTATCGGGACTATTTTACCATTGCTGGTATGATGAAACCTGCCCGCGGGCCGGCAGTTTGATACCCCTGCTGTATAGGCTTGAATTGTGAGTCATTGAAGCTTATGTGTTAATCCTTCGGTGAAATAAATGATAGATTTTAAAAATATTTTCCCTTCTCCCCCCCCCAACTGTGGGTACAGTCATGCAGAGGAGGCAATATGAAAACATTTCTGAAAATCAAAATAGTTTTTTGAAAAGTGAAATTTTAAGATTTTAGGAATGGGGCAGTTTTATTTTTAAAAGGTAACTGGCTGAAAATTTGATGTTGTGTTTTCATTCTTTTCCAGATGTTAAAACAAGCAAACAAATGGAAAACATCCATTGGCTGACCAAAAGTTCTTGAGCCAGAATATCTTTACGAAAAAAACAAAGAGAAAAAAGAAAAACATTGGGGCCATCTTTAAAAGGTCAGAGTTTTCCACTGCTCGAACATGTGTAGCATTTTGTACACTGTACAACTGCAGGCAAGGAACGGCCTCTTGGAAGGGGAAGGAATATCCAGCCCATTTTGAAATGAAACTTAAAATGTTCCCACTTGAATCCCTTGGCAATCAAGGCCTTTTAAAAAATTGGAGGAAAGATTGTTCAGATGAAGAACTTTCTATAGGTCTTTATAGCTCTACACGTTGACTTGGCCTGGAATAAGCCACATTCTTCCACCACCACCCTTTTAAGAAACAGCAAAATAATTTGAATATTATCTGCTTGCATTAAGTACTGCTGGCGAACAATCCTTCAAATGTTGGAAGTCAGGACTTTCATAATAAGGCCTGATTTTCTTCGCAATCAAATGCAGGCCCATTCATACACATCTACCACATGTCTTTCTGAATAGAGCTCAAAACAGCTGCAACCTTCTAGGAATTAATTGGATTCCATATCATTTGCATTTTACATAGTTTACCAATAAAAGACGGAGAGAGTAGCTTTATTGATGTGCAAACTAAATTCCTTCATAAATAAAGTAAGGAGCATTTTGCCGGGCTATAATCCAAATTTTAATAAGGATCCTCCTTCCTTTCCCTTCTCCTGCACTCCTGACAATACTGTCAGGTCCTTGCCAAGGTGGGAATTGATATGCAAGACTGAAATGCAGGCAGCTGTTGAAGATACCTCGTGATTGCTCTGGGCTCTTCTAGGACTTTGTCTTGTTAGGCATTAAGATTTGGTAATGGCCATTTTCAGACAACAACACCAAAGACAATTCTAAGATTTGCTGTCACAATAGACATATTAAAAAATAAAGTCAGCATAATTAGTTTAAGAAACTGGCAGAATAACAAGGTAGAAAGAACAGAAGGAAAACAGAAACACGGGATAACAGCTAAATGCATTCTGTACTAGCAGAGAAGAGATAAGGGAGATGATTAGCTGGAATTATTCCATCTAACTTCTGTCCTGGTCAGGAGGATGGTGATTTTGTTGGAAAAAAATATTCAGTTTGCATTGACGGAGTCTGAGTCTTACCTACTAGTCTACATATGGAACCTAAGGATGAAACAGTTTGACCAATGGGTTCTAAAATCTGCTGTGGTTTTAGATGAATGACTTAAGATATTGCAAACCCAGGAGAGTTGTTCATTAATTGTGGCATTTTAAGATAAAAGCTGCTGTTATAGCATGGATTTGCTGCACCAGCCGAATAATCAATACCAAGCCACTGGGTAGCAGTGGGAAAAGGGTATGACGGGGTGTGAGTCACTACTTTGCTAGGATATTAATCTTTAGATATAACCTGATCTATTAAAAAAGGGTGAGTTGCAACTCCCTCTATGGAAATGATGGGATTTCAACCAACACATCTGGGGGCATTAAGTTGGAGATGTCTCCAAAAATCATCTCACATTATTCTGTGAAGATGAGATAAATTAGGCATGTCAAACTGCTGGCCTGCAGGCCAGATGCATCACGCTGAAACCGTGCCAACCCCATTGCCGGCAATGGGGTAAAAGTCCCGATACGTTGCATGACGTCGCGAGTTTGACATGCCTGAGATAAACCATCACATCCTATGATGAAATCATCAAACTATATCTGCCTCCTAGTCCTTCAGAAGGATTTGATCAGTGGATAAAAATGCCAAATCCAGCCTAAACATAGGGCTGATTGTGTCACCAACCATAATAAATAATAATGCTGTCTCTGGGAATTTTTTTATGTTTGGTCATGAGTATCTTTCCCCCTGTGGTGTATGCATGATGTAGTTATCTTTTGGAGAGAGACTGGCAGAGCCAGAGGGAGGAGTCAAGCAAGGAATTAGTTTAGAGTCTCTACATAAGCACAAGAGAGAGAAATCTAAACATCTTGAATGCTTTTGAACTTTATCTCACTTTATCCAGGTGCAAACCATTAATCTGAGAAGATTGCAATGTGTAGGCTTGAGCAATAAAGCAATAACTTGAACCCTTAATGTATGGACCTGGTTGTTTACACCTAACATTAGCCAAAATGTCCTTTCTCCTATCCAATTAGTTTTTGTTTCAATCATCGAGGATAACTTGGGTAGTCACACAATGACAATTTTTGGTCTTATAGCTGCCACAGCAATAATTTCTTCTTCCATTTTCTTATATGCCGTGGCAGGTTATTCCTCACCTGTTTTTGCTCTCCAATTGTAGAGGAGGATAAAGTAGAAGCAGGGTAGTTGTGTGTGGGGAGGTATCTTTGAGCTAGTTTTGACTCCTAGTAAGTCCCTGGACAAGTACCTGCCGTAATTTTTAGCAAGATCTTTTAGACGTGGTTTGCCATTGCCTCCTTCCTGGGTCTGAGAGTGAGTGACTGGCCCAAGGTCACCCAGAAGGCTTTGTGCCAAAGGTGAAACTAGAACTCATGGTTTCCCAGTTACTAGCCTGATGCCTTAACCACACCAAACTGGCTGTCACATGATTGTATATAAGTATGTTAAAAAAAACAAAATTACCACAGAAACAGATGCCTAGAGGGAGCCTGTTTTCAAGATGCCGCTCTATGATCTCTTCTTGTTCATGGACTTTGGAAAAGCAATTAACTCTGAAGTAAGTAGTTCAACTAAGTCAGCTATTTATGATGGCTATGAGAAGCACAGATTGACACAGGAGGAGTTAGTTGATTGGGCAGGGAATTAGTTTATCTCCAAATGAAACCGTGTCTATTTGGGGCAAAATCTAACCTCCTCAGGATTAATTGGCTAGGTCAATTAATTCAGCTTTGAAATCTGCACAGCCTGCTCTCCTCACCTGACCCAGTTAAAAGTGTTGCATGAACAGTTTGATTACCATGTTAGGACTTTTTTACTAAGAAGAAAATCAAGCTGACGTCAATGAGGTTTAATACCAAAAGAATGGTATTAAATGCAAGCCCAGGAAATAAGTTGTAACATTTTGCAAATACACTGAAACCATTTAATATTTGCAGTATGAATTACAGGTCATGAAACATTGACCAGAATTTTTAAAAGGTAAGATGACCTACAGGCAAAATTGTTGCCAACAGAAATATCCCAATACAATAGGAATGATTATATATCAGAGCTCAACATCATAAAGGTAATTTTTTGAGATTCATTAACCTTTCCTGAATATTTGCAAAAATATTGTATGTATACTTGTATTTATACTTCTGCCAAATAAAGCCAGTTTAATATGTATAACAGCTTGGAAGGATTTTGAACAGTTCTGTACTTTTAAAGCCCTTATAAATTTATATGAATATGTCAGTATGACTACGACATGCTACATTCTGTACAGAAAGAGAAGTTGCCATTTCCAAAACAGTTTTGTCTGTTTTTGCAAGGAATGTAGGTTGATACTGGCTTTGCCTCATTCTAAGAGTGACTCCATTTCTGTTTGCGCTACATACAGTTTCCAGAACACTGATTGAAAGGATGATGGCTATAAAGAGGGAGTAGGAAACAAGATAAGATAACCTTTGTTGTCATTTTTATACTGTGGGCACAATGGTACACATCAAAAATGAAATTTAGTTGCCTGCTCTCAAGTGAAACACATACATGACCCACACCTAAATATACTATGAACAACATATGTATAGACCCACATCCCTACATATACGTAGCAAATAAATATTAAATATTGTCCATCTTGAATATATAACAGAAGGAGGAAACTTGAGAGTTCGCAAGGTTAATGCTGTATGGAATGAAACTCTGGCTGAACCTGGATGTTCTGCTTCAGATACCACGAAGCCTCCTCCCAGAAGGTAACAAGGAAAACAGGTCGCAAAGAGGATGTGTAGTGTCCCAGATAATCTTACGGACCCTGTTCAAGCAGCACTTCTGTGCTATGTCCTGGGTGGGAGGGAGGGAACTGCCAATGATCTTTTCGGCCATTCTCACCACTCTCTGTACCGCCTTCCTGTCTGAAGCAGTGATGCCTCCAAACCAGACTGTGATGCTGTATGACACGATGCTCTCGATCGTTCCCTTGTAGAAAGTGGTCAGGACAGGGGAAGGAAGATATGCTTTTCTCATGCGGCGCAGAAAATGCAGGTGCTGCTGTGCCCGCTTCATCAGTTTCTCACTCTTGAGCGACCAAGTCAGCCTACTCGTTAGCTGCACAAAAAAGCAGATCAACGAAGAACAGACTCCATGAAGAAGTGAAGAAAATTGCTAGCATGCCATTTGCAACCAACAGCTAAAGGGTTTGGGGAAAGTGGAAGATGAATAAAGAATCAAATCAGGAACAGGTCTGATGGCAGGCTGAAAAAAACATAAGGAAAGAGAGTCCCTGAATGAAATCTATAAGCTGTTTGCTTTCCTTACATTTTTTTCAGCCTGCCATCAGACCTGTTCCTGATTTGATTCTTTATTTATTATATTTATTAATATCAGCTGAACTACTATTGTTATACCCAGCCATTCCTCGGTAACATTATCAACAGCTTTTGGGGAAGTTTATTGTACTGGTCTTAGGTGATATTTAAATATGTCATTGTTAAAAGATGTATTTTGTAAAACAGATGGAAGAGGATAGGCATTGGTATAAAACATAGGGTTTTTTGATCCTATGTCATAGGAAGTTTATAATGATTTAATCTTGTAAGTACATTT
>NW_015387480.1:533431-537890 GCF_001527695.2 Protobothrops mucrosquamatus | reverse complement strand
CCAGCCATTCCTCGGTAACATTATCAACAGCTTTTGGGGAAGTTTATTGTACTGGTCTTAGGTGATATTTAAATATGTCATTGTTAAAAGATGTATTTTGTAAAACAGATGGAAGAGGATAGGCATTGGTATAAAACATAGGGTTTTTTGATCCTATGTCATAGGAAGTTTATAATGATTTAATCTTGTAAGTACATTTTTCATTCTTCTGATGAGATTTATATAAATGAAATATGAAAGATTGATCTGGTGGAAAGTGCAAACTGTGGCCTGTTTTTTGTTTTTTTTGCTAGACGTAGGATGCTAAAATCTTGACAACAGTGCTGGCAAGGAGTTGGTGAAATATAATCATATTATATTACAGGTACTCCTTGACTTACAGCCATTCATTTAGTGACTCTTCAAAGTTACAACAGCACTGAAAAAAGTGGCTTATGGCCAGCTTTCATACTTACAACCATCGCAGCATCCCCATTGTCACAAGATCAAAAATCCTGATTTCCAGCCATATAATTAGATTATATTTTGACATCTAGTTCTTTATAGAATCGAAGTCATTTTTCATAAAAATCACTGTGTACAATAAGCAAGTTACAACTTGACATCTTTGATATCTTGGTAAGGAGTAAAATGTATCTTTCCCGCGTTATTCAACATTTGTGATATGAGTGGGAACACAAACACATGCATGCATATACTGTAAACATGTGTGGAAGTTTGTCAGGAACTTTGGCAGGATTGGCAGGAGGATTAGCCAATTAACAATATTATGCATCTGTTTGGGAATCCCACTGTATTCAGTGAGCCCTGCTCTTTTCAACTGAGAAATAATGCTGTTATCAAGAATGTGGAATTTCATGGAGCTGCTTGAATCTAAGAACAAGAGAGCCAGCCACTCCATGCCCTAACTTAACTGGACTTTACTTATGTATTAAAGAATATATGGTCATAAATCAAAAAAGGGAAGAGAACAATGTTACAATAAAAAATGTCCAGGATAAAAAGAGCCTTTTCACAGCAGGATCTAAGCATACTGGCATCATCTCCAGAACCAGTGTTTTTAAAGACCACCATTTGTTTATTATAATTTTATCATATTTGTATGTTGCCCATCTCATATGAAAATGACTCTGGATGGCACACAACATTTACTTAAAAATATATAAAGAACAATCACAATTTAAAAAGTAATTACAAGAAGGCACACAAAACAAGAGAGGATATTAACTGTAATAAAGGAGCCATCACAATATTTCCTCGGTCTCAGTCAGGTCTTAAGTGAGTTCCAGAATGTTGAGAGGGATGGAATTAATCTCACTTCAGGTGTGTGTGTGTGTGTTTGTTTGTTTGTGTGTGTTTGTGTGTAAGATTCCACAAGATGGGTACCACAGCTGAGAAGATTACTATATACCAATGGTATGGCTCAAAATTTAGTCATCTAAAGTTCTATCTTTCAGGTTATAAATAGGACATTACAACAATAGATGTGTGTTCATCTCAGTTTCAGCATCTGGAGATACACAAAAGCATTCTGGACAGGGGATTTTACTGAATTTCCAGTTAATACTATTGAGGGCAAAGTGTTTTAGGTGTGTTGGTGTGAGTCCCCTTCTATGTGGGGATGAAAGTATGCAATAAAAGTATTTGGTGAGAATGATTGTAGATAGATGAACTCATCATAGGAGAAGTGTGAGGTTTCATATCTACCTCTTTGCACATCAAGGTCAAAGATCCTCTGCTAATTTCTCTGTAGGCTTTGTCTGAGCCCAGTGTAGACAGAGTTTAGGGAAAGAGCCTACAGTGGACCAGACTGATGTTATTTGCTTCTTCCCTGTGAAAAATATCATTGTTCCCATAGATAGGTTTGAGGTAGTATTTTAAGGGCTGGAACCTCAAATGAGTTCCAACTAAGATGGGATCGAGTTCTAGCTGGGGAACTACATTTGTGATGGAGCAAAGAACTCAAAGCAGAGAGCTGAGAAATTTGTTTTGAACTACAAGAATACTTTTAAGGAAACAGCACTGTGTACGATACAGCAAAATACTCAGCACTTTGGCTTTGAAAAATTTAATAGCTGCAGGCATATACAGTAGTTGTTTATTTGGTTATTGTGTGAAAAGCTATTGGCGGATGAGGCATCAGATTCAAGGACTGGAGTTTTCAGGAGATACAGAAGCTTTAATACAGAGGTGTCAAACTGCCGGCCCGCGGGCCAGATGCGTCATTAGGAAGCCGCGCCCACCCCATTGCTGGCAATGGCAAAACCGTCCTGATACGTTGCGCAACGTCACATGATGACGCGAGTTTGACATGTCTGCTTTAATAGCCTTTACTTGCTCAATTTGGATGCTGTTGATTGTCCAGATGTGAAGGAGGTTAATACATAGGTTTGACATAATATATATATAGAGAGAGCCAGCATTTTAGTTGGGCAATAGAGAAAACTCACTTTCTGGAAAGAGTGAGAGGTTTGCATGCCTTATTTGCATGGCTAATTCCCTATAATTTGGTTACCTGCTAATAGAGGTTTTTTGTGTTACCTTTCTCCCTGCTAGTAGCCACCTCCTTTTACTGGGCTTACTTTGCTTTTGAAAGATGATATCCTGACTCAGGAATGCCCAAGAAATTGGGATGTGCAAAAAAATATTTTCACATTCATGGGTCAAACAATCTAGCAAGCATTTGTCATCCGTTCTTAAGTATTTCTAAAACCCCATTGTTAACAATATATATGAGAGATACAAAAAAAAAATCCAGTCTGCTATAGATAGTTTCCAAGAAAAAAGCTTTCTAGATACATGGTTTTACTAGCTCTTTGGTTCTAATCCATATATAGGTAGTAAGTAGCACTTAGTTGCTTAGAAAATTCCCTGCAAAAAATACAATCCAATTCTGGAGTTCTGACAGTTCCCCCCCACCCCCCACCTATTACATGATCACATTTCAGGCACTTGTCTTGCTTTTATGGCCTGTTGTAATATTCCACAGTCAAGTGACACAATTTATGTTTTTTTAACCAGCAACTGGCCTTCACTTAACAATTACTGTGTTCGCTTTACAATTGCAGCATTTGCTTAACGACCACGGCAAAAAGGATCATAAAATTGGGTCAGTCACTTGGATGCCTCAACTTATCACTGTCATGACTTACGATGAAAATCTCGGGCTTCCAAACTGTCATAAGCCGAGGACTATCTGTAATAAACATGGAGGGAGGCTTTAGCAGTTCTCTACCTTCTCTCCTTCCCTGTTGGGTGCAAAAATCCCTGCAAGGATTTTTGGTACAATAGCAGCTGGGTTACCAGTTGCTCATGTAGAGAGATACCCTTTTATTAAGAACTAGCTGTACCCGGCCACGCGTTGCTGTGGCTCAGTCTGGTTAAATGGAAAAGAAAGAAAAGAGAAAGCGCACGTTTGTAATATGTTTAATTTCACAATGCTTGTTGGAATCGTAAAATCGTAGCGTGTGTTGCTTTTACGTCCAGCAGATGGCGCTGTTTTTCAAAAAAGCATGTTTTTACCTGTCACAGGTGTGACATCTATATAATAGTAGGTATATAAAAACACGCGCATATTTGAATGCAACGTTGTGTCAAAATTTCAAAGCAATCGGTGAAGAACTTTTGGAGATTTAAGATTTTGAACAAACGAACATTTACATTTTTATTTATAAAGACTAGTTAAACTGGCTTGCTGGGTGATGTTTTAGTAAGGTCTCACTCACTGCTGCACTGCTTTAATTATGAAAATGGAAGGAGTAATGGAAATAGTGGAAGCTCCATTGCTTACATTCTCTCAAGCCAACTTGGTTCTAGTAGCGGCCATGTTGAGGACTTCTTGTCATTATAATCCCTGAACAGCAACATCAAGAAGCTGGTACAGTCATCTCCAGAATCTTTGGACATCTTTCCGCTTCTATTCAAGCCAAAGACCCAGGAAATGGGAATGGATACAACCCATTAATTTTAGGACCTTGAAAAAAATTATTGGTTCAAGCAAATTTTTCCAGTACTGACAAACTTTGCATAGAGCCTGTTTCATGTGAGATAATTGCTCCGGTTATTATCTCAGAAGAAATGGGTGATCACTACCTCTGAAGAAATGTGGGATAACAGTAAAACTTGCTCGTTCATAGTATGATGCTAGCAATGCCACATAAGGACACCACATTTGTTTTTATTTGTTATCTAATTATGGTACAATACCAAATTCTATGGGGAGAACATGGAAAATGACAGGGTCTTCCAAAGTTCACACTTGCCACATAGGGTGGCCTGCCTGGTCACCTTCTGGTTTTCGGTACTCAGCAAAGAGGAAAAACTTGATGCACATTAAGTCACAGCTGGGTAGCCAGAGCTGATTGATTGCTCAGCTCCAAGAATCAAATGTAAGCAATTGGATTTATGAAACATCTCCTCCTGCATCTATTTAAGCAACCAGCATCCCACATCATTTTTT
>NW_015387480.1:523601-533237 GCF_001527695.2 Protobothrops mucrosquamatus | reverse complement strand
GCCACATAGGGTGGCCTGCCTGGTCACCTTCTGGTTTTCGGTACTCAGCAAAGAGGAAAAACTTGATGCACATTAAGTCACAGCTGGGTAGCCAGAGCTGATTGATTGCTCAGCTCCAAGAATCAAATGTAAGCAATTGGATTTATGAAACATCTCCTCCTGCATCTATTTAAGCAACCAGCATCCCACATCATTTTTTAAAAAAACCATTTAGCATTGTAAAGGTGCTTCAGGACATTACTGAAGTTCCCAGACTTCCTTTACTAAATCATCTATCTTTCCTCTTTTAATTTCTGAAATGAAGTGATAATTTTTGCTCACTTCCCAAACTCTCTCCACTCCATCTTTAGACTGTCAGTAAAGCTATTAGGCTAATGTATTAAGCCTGGCAAGACCTTCCTTTTCTGCTTTGGATTGGATTTCTGCAAAAGTCACGATTGCGTTAGAAGTGTACATTTTAATTTTTGAAAAGAGTCTCTGTGATTGCTAATATTTTTAAGTCAAGCTGAAATAATATTACTGTACTCTACCCTTAATGCCCATTCGTGGAAATAGAATAAAAGAAGCAACTAGCAACTTACATCTTATTTGGCTGTTTTGTCTTCCTAGTTCAGTCAAATTTGGGGCTGGTGATCACATTAATAAAAAATGGGTGGGGCCAGAGAACAACAGGAAAATAGATTAAATTGATTAATAGATTAAAAACAAGCAGTGGGCAACTAGTTCAACAACCACAACATAGAGGGCAGGATTAGCATGCAGTTAGTTCCTGCTGGCTCTCTTGTCAATGGGCCACTCTGTTCCAAGTCAGATGCCAAATGGAATCTCAAGCAAACTGAAGACATCAAGATTCATAGCAATAGCACTTAGATGTTGTAGTGCTTTTACAGCCCTCTCTAAGCAGTTTACAGAGTCAGCATATTACCCACAACAATCTGGGCCCTCATTTTACCAACCTCAGAAGGATGGAAGGCTGAGTCAACCTTGAGCCGGACAGGACCAAATTCCTGGCAGTGGGCAGAATTAGCCTGCAGTACTGCATTCTAACCACTGCGCCACTAGAGCTCTTGGAATAGGCAGCCCACACATTTCAGCATCCTGGTGATGAGCTATCGTGCCATGCTGACAACCAGCAATTTGCCATAGTTGTTAAGTGAATTACTGCAGTCAAATTAGTAACATGGTTGTTAAGTGAATCTGGCTTCCTCATTGATTTTGTCTGTCAGAAGATCACAAAACCATGTGATCACATGACCATGGGGATGCTGCAATGGTCATAAGTGAGAAAAACCATTCTATAATAGTAGTAGTAGTAGTAGTAGTAGTAGTAGTAGTAGTAGTAGTAGTAGTAGTAGTAGTAATAATAATAATAATAATAATAATAATAATAATAATAATAATAATAATAATAATAATAATAATAATAATAATAATAATAATAATAAAGTTGAAAGGGACCTTGGAGGTCATCCGATCCAACCCCCTGCTCAGGCAGGAAACCCTATACCATTTCAGACAAATGGCCATCCAGTCTCTTCTTAAAAACGTCCAGTGTTGGAGCATTCACCACTTCTGGAGGCGGGTTGTTCCACTGGTTAATTGTTCTAACTGTCAGGAAGTTTCTCCTTAGTTCTAGGTTGCTTCTCTCCTTGATTAGTTTCCACCCATTGCTTCTTGTCCTGCCTTCAGGCGCCTTGGAAAATAGCTTGACTCCCTCTTCTTTGTGGCAGCCCCTGAGATACTGGAACACTGCTATCATGTCCCCCCTCATCCTTCTCTTCATTAAACTAGACATACCCAATTCCAGCAGCCGTTCCTTATATGCTTTAGCCTCCAGTCCCCTAATCATCTTTGTTGCTCTTCTCTGTACTCTTTCTAGAGTCTCAGCATCTTTTCCCAATGCTGTTGTAACTTCAAATGGTCACTAAATGAACTGTTGTAAATCGAGGGCTACCTGTAATCTAATGACAGAATCCAGATAGCACCCTAGCTAGGCCAAAACCCATGGTTTGCAATATTTCCATGTACACATTCCATTAAAAGTCAAACCAAACACCTTGTATGGTTTTTCCATGGTGTGATCCCCATGAATGTGTTAAACTAGGCAGCTCAAGGATCACCATATGCATTGATTTTTATAGGTCCTGGTCGGTAACACAAGCCTCCATTTCCATTCCATCGAGTGACACTAGGGGACTCTTAATATTGCTTATTTTTGCACTAGCTCGGTGCTTGTTTCTGTCCATGGCCCCCACCAGACTTTGGCTTAAAACTGGTTACAGCTAAGACGGTGAGATGTCTCTATCTGTGGCCATTTGTTTCTTTTGTTTTGCAATGCACATCAAAGATGCCTGGAAATACTTTAGATCTGTGCCTAATTTTTTCATCGGTGACTAAGCACCTCTCTGCCATTACCAGAGCTATTAATTTAAGTATCAGCCTTGTTGGAATAGCCTGTTCTTCTCCAGTGCCAAGGATGTCCAGGCAGCCATTGATTTAGGAGACAATATCACTGGCTTCCAAGTTTATGAGGCAATAAACAGCTCCCGCATATTGATGACTGCGAAGGTGTTTGCTCAGCACATTTGCAGAAGCCGTTTATTACCAAGGGTTGTGCTTTAAAAGCAAATGAAATCACAACAATTCTCCCTTTGGTCTCATGGGGTGGGACGGAGGAGGAAAGAAAATAAAACCTGTTGTTTTTAATTCATTCTTCCGCTTATCTTCCTCCTGCAAGTAATTAATATGATTGACGTTATCCCTCTGGTTTCCTGCCAGCAGAAGGATTGACGAGAAGGCTCGGCTTTCTTATGCTATTTGGAGAGAAAATACTTGAGTAGGAAAAATGGAGCAGGTTTCCGAGCTCAGTTATTCTGGACTAACAAGAAGCTACAGACTTTGGCTCTCTAGACCCAAGAGACAAACATTTCAAATACATTAAAAAAAACCACCATTATTTAGGACAGAATAATCATACTGTTTTTACTATTTTTTTTCTACCACTCTTTTCTTCAACAGATGAAACAAAAGCAACCACAAGACATTTTTAATTTTAATTTTTGCTTCCTCCAGATGACTTTGTCAGGCAGTGTTTACAGTACAGCAGAGGGTTATTAATCCTATTATGCCCCATGGAAGAGCTTTGCAGCCAGAGGGAGGACAGGCCAGGTGAGCTGCTGGAAGTCGGTCAAAACATTGGGAAGAATTCCAGTTTTGTTTGCTTATATGCAAAGAAAGTAGGAGGTTGGGCTAGAAAAAGATGGGATGGGGAAGATTCATTTCACAGCAGAATGCCAAGAGTACAGTTATGAGCATACCACTCAGAGAAACAGAACTTGAAAAATGCATTACATTATCAAAGAACTGAAAAAAAATCCTCCAATTGATTTATAGGAATAGGAATCTTCTCTCCTGTGTTCCTTATTTCCATAATGGTGAGAGATCTGGACTTTTCTCTGACATAGTCACTGTGATCCAGTTAAATTAATTTATTTCCAAAAAAGAAGCCAATGGACTTGAGTTGCCATTTAGGACCAGGAACAGTGTATCTAAATCCCTAGGATTAGATTGTGGAAAATTGCAATTCTGGTACCGAAGGAAGGCATTTGCTTACTCTTGCAAGGAAGGCTTTAGAGCAGACATGTCAAACACAAGGCCCGGGGGGCGGATGCGGCCCGCGAAGTGGTTTCATGTGGCCCGCGAAGCCATCCTGGAAACAGTGAGGGAACGGCCCCTGCTGCCTTGGCCCTGGCCCAGGCCAGTCGGGAGCCAATGTACAATTTTGTGATGGCCATCTATGCTGAAACGCATTCAGTCTTAGCTCCAGAAGGCCGTCTAGAAACAGCGAGGAACCAGCCCTGCCGCATCGGCCCCGTCCCCTGGGTGCATGCTGGGGAGGTGTCACCCTTTGTGAGGAATGAAGAAATGGACCATGCCTTGGTGCTTGCCCCGGTCCCGCCCCCTTCTGCCAGAGACCCTCAGATCTGTCCCACTCCTGCCCAGGCCCCCACAGGCACCCTTGACGCGAATGATGTAGAGCTGGCCATGCCCACCCAGTAGGCCACACCCACTCCATCCACGCCCACTAGTAGGCCGCACTCACCTTGGCTACACCCACCCGGCCCCCTGAGGGCAACCGCAATGCTGATGCGGCCCTCAATGAAATTGAGTTTGACACCCCTGCTTTAGAGGCACAAATGGAATGGGGAATCTTCAAATATTTGCTGGACTATAACTCTCAGTAACTCTAGACAGCATGGATAATAATATGGCACGTGAAAGTTGTAGTTCAGCAACATCTAAAGGTCTATAGAATCCTCCTTCTTTTCCTGAAATCTACCTTGCAATCTTAAATACAAATTCATTTTGTATTCTGAGCTAAAGTGTCATAGAATTGTAGCTGTAACTTAGCTAGCAGCTGATGGTTTTAATTTGCTGTCTCATCTTCCCTCCTATTTACTGTTTTCTCTATTCCTTTGACAAGGAGTGCCTAACCCGTCACCCAGTTTAACAATGGCAATTCATACATATTTGTATTAAAACAACTCCAACTTGCTGGCTTCCTATTCTGAGTCATATAGCACCCCCAACTTTAGGAAGGCAAGATACACTATTGAGATAATACAAAAAAATTATGAACAACTCGTTCCTACTGGTGCATGCTAATCTTTCTCATTTGTTAGCCAAAAGGCTCAAATCTAGGAAGCCCCAACTGGCACTTGCACAACATCTGCTCAACAACTTTAACATTGATTCCCAATGGAAAGCGAAATGGGTTGCTGAACATCCAGACATAGGAAGACATATAAATGACCCCACAAGAAAGGTGCCAGACTTTGAACTACCACGCCAGCAATGAATAGGATTTGCACCTCGCACGGCGTCTGCCAGAATTTACTATATAAATGGGATACAGCACCCCTCCACTCAGAGTGACTACGGGGTTCCTCGTCAAACTATAGATCACATTGGACCCAGCTATAAGCCCAAGGCATATGCTGGTCCAGTATCTGATTTTTTTTCGTATACACGATGCTGCGCTTCAATAGTTAGATGGCCTGAATATAGATATTTTTAACATTCATATTTTATTGTGGTTTTTAAAATCTGGTGTAATGTTAATATATATTGCAAGTCCATGCATGATATGCCGTACGCTAAATAAATAAATAAATCCATACAGCAGTTGACACCAGCAAAGCCTTTGCGTTGTTTTGCAAATAAAGATGTTACAAGATTTCTCAGACGTGTTTCCCTGGATAGGATTAGCACTCCTATCTTTAGCCAAGGGTGATCTGCAGTATCACTTGGGCAACCTGCTTCAACCCCCTCAGCCTAGTGTCTTTCTGAATCTCATTCTAAATCACCACTTGAGGCTCAAGGGCTGGAGAGGCACTGGGCCACAGAGAAAGAGGTGCATGCCAACATCTCTTCCATTGCTGATGCTGGGCTCTCATTTAGGGAAGAAGCAAAGTAACTGCTCCCCCTGGCCACAATTCCAGGGCAATTGCTACATTAACCATTCCTAGTTGTGCTTGCATGGGTTTAGCAACTATCACACTATGATTCTATGATTCTGCATTCTTGCATAGTATTGGGTTCTTCTCCAGCCATATCTCCTTCCTTTTCTGCAACAATATCTGATGGCATCCAACCATCACACTTGCCCTGATACATATTGCTCCCCATTTTTTTTGATAAATATGGAACTTTCATTATCGTAGGAAAAGTGACAATGAATTAACAAAAGCCCTTTCATGGTATAAACCTACTGCTGCTGTTTATATGTATATCTGGACAGTCATCCTGCTTCCCCAGTAAAGGTTCATTAAGTGGGGCAGGACTATAGCTAGGGGCATGCAATGCTTTAGGTTCAATTGGGAAGAGAAGATTTGAAATGCATGGGGGCAAAAAGCACCATCTGTCTGTGACTCATTCAAGCAACAGTGTCAGTTCCTGGGATTGAGCAGCTACAGCAGAAAATGGCCTTTTCGTGTAGCCAGAGATGACAGCATTGTTCGTTACTTATCGAGAGAGTTTATTATTTATTTATAGAATATATCTCTATCCGGGCCCATTAATAGACTCCAGGTGAGTTTTCTCAGCACATAACACTGCAACCACACAATGCAACATATGGGTAGGGAGAGAGGCATTGTCTTAATATGCATAAAGCTCTAACTGGGGTCTCAAAACTCCCATTCAACCTCCATTAAAATGCCCCTCTTGGTCACATGTGAACTTCCACAGCCAGCTGACATATCTAAAGAAGTAGTGAAGAGCTGTGATCTTCGCAACGATATTGAATCACAACTCCTAGCAGCCTGAGCCAGCATGCCCAATAGGGATGGGTGCTGGGAATTATTTAAAAGATATGGTGGACCACAGCACACCCACATCCATACTGTCATAATTAAAGATGCTCTGTCTGCAATCTTCCTACTTCAGCTTTTCATCTGCTTTGTTACTGTATATGCCTGAAGTAGGAATTAATTAGATTTCCTGCACACCCTTCAGAACTAGAAATGAACACAAATTAGTTATTTTCCAGTTAGTCCAAGACATTTGAGAATAGAGACCATGTCCACCATTCACCCAGCTTCTAAAGCACCATCATTGCCATAGTATTTCTTTTCCTGCAAGCAATGGCTGTCACAAAATAAGAGTGGAAAGGTGAGAGGATAGGACAAAGGTGTGTCCCCTGTTTTCCTTCATTCCTCCTTATTCTTTCTTCTCTGGAGTTCTTTCGTTCATAAAACTGTTCTTCAAGCTAGATATGGGTGAGCTTTGATGACATTTCAGTCTCAAGTATCACTAGAGGCTATTTCTCAGCTCCACATTCCCAGGAAGATGTCTTCCAAAATGCTAATCAGAAAAGATTGAACAGTTTGCCATGGAAACACACACACACACACACACACACACACACACACACACACACAGACCATCAAATGCTGTGTTCTAATTACTTCCCAATTTTAGCAAGCCGTTTCATCAAGAAAATTTCACATCAGGATTAGACATTATTTCGTGGCTTTTGTTATTTTAATAATGAATTTGGGTAAGATATTACTGAATGCAATGTGCGTCTTTGCAAAGGTAGGTGGTCCTCAAGTAACTGATTAAGCATTTAAAAATCTGCACAACCTACTCAATTTTTAATTAGTTTCATAGTTGCCATAAATCCTGCACTGTCTTTATTCTTTATTAGAATAATACGTTGCCATTGAGCTGACATTTTTTTTTTCATTTGTAAAGTATTTTAAGAGGCTTCCTAAATAATCCTGTGGGGTAAGTAATTATTTCTGTTTTGTAGATGTGGAAACAAAGATCAAGACAAAATTATTTAGTTCCTCTTCATAACAGAGAGATTCAGAATGCAGGAATTATTCCCTCCTGATCAGATTTCCTTACAGATAGTGCTCAGCTTATGACCATTCATTTAGCAACTATTTGACGATATAGTGATGATGAAAAAAGTGACTTGTGAAAGGTCCTCACACTTATGACTGTCAGTGTCCCCATGGTCAAAATGTGGGCACTTGGCAATTCTCATATATTTACAAAAATTGCAGCATCCCAAGTCATGTCATCACCATTTGCAACCTTCCCAGTAGACTTCAGATAAGCAAAGCCAATTGGGGGGAAGGGGAAGAGCCCGATTCATTTAATGACTATGATGATTCACTTAACAACTGCTTCAAAAAGGTATATAAAATCAGGCACTTGATGACTGCATTGCTTAGGGATAGAAGTTCTGGTCCCAGACTACCTGTATTGTTAAATTGCTCTTTCCTCAAATTGTGTGAAATGTGATGCTCCCAAGATTTTTTTTGCCAGACTGTAGCAAAGTCACAACATAATCCTGTTGGTCTTAGAGCAGTGGTTCTCAACCTGTGGGTCGGGACCCCATTTGGGGTCGATCGACCATTTCACAGGGGTCGCCAAGCAAGGCTGTCCGCCATTTTTTTTGTCCGCCATTTTTTTCCCTTTTCCGGCGGGTGCCTTACCTCCCTTGGGCTGGGCCAGCTGGTGGTCGGCCTGCTCCGTCTCTGCCGCTTGCCAGCTATGCCTTGGCCGGCACAGGGGGCGGAACCACGCATGCACGGCGCTCCCGGGCAGGGAAAGTCCTCGACTTACGACTGGTTGGGTAGTCCTCGACTTACGACCGGTTTAGTCCTCGACTTACGACCGGTTTAGTCCTCAACGTACGACCGGTTTAGTCCTCGACTTACGACCGGTTGGGGTCGCGGCATTAAAAAGGTTGAGAACCACTGTCTTAGAGTCTATTACAGTCTATTCATGAGCCATTTTGTGCCCACGGAATGGATTCACTTGATTCTCAGTCAAGATTTTTAACTACTCAGGACTTAAGCATTGGTGAAAAGCATAGTTACTGGGGAAATTGGGGGATGGAGAACTGTCTTCTCAGCGTCGTGATCCTGACTTACTGACTTTGCAACATGATTATAGTGCGGTCATTTACATTTTTCTCCTGAAGGAGAAAAATTCCCCATGACCCAATTTACAACAGCAGACCACAAATCCACTTGAGCCACGTTTATGTGAGCAGCGCTGGAGACAAATTGCAGGGTCTTGCCCACTTAAAGAGGGTAGAAAGAGCCTTTATATAGATGTATAACAAATACTGACCACTATGAACGTCAAGGGTCAATCATAGCATGGGTTAGATTTTCCGCTTAGATTGAGATAAGCAGATTAATAAAGTGGAGGTCAGCATAAATCAATCAATAGTTGCTTCCGAGTTCCCATTTAAAAATACAAGTCTGGATTTGAGATAACTCATAAGCCAGCATCTCCAAATAAGTAAATAAACTATTAAGGAGGTTTACTTCAGTTCAGAGGCTTTGGCAGTTCAGGTAGAATAGAATAGAGCTGGAAGGGACCTTGGAGGTCTTCTAGTCCAGCCCCCTGCTCAAGCAGGAGGAGCTATACCAGCTCAGACAAGAGACTGTCTAGACTCTTCTTAAAAATCTCCAATGGTGGAGCGCCCACGATTTCTGGAGGCAAGCTGTTCCACTGGTTAAATGTCCTCACTGTCAGGAAGTTCCTCCTTAATTCCAGGTTGCTTCTCTCTTCGATCAGTTTCCAACCATTGTTTCTTGCCCTGCCCTCTGGTGCTTTGGTGAATAATGTGACCCCCTCTTCTTTGTGGCAGCCCCTCAAATACTGGAATACTGCGATCATGTCTCCCCTATTTCTTCTTTTCTTTAGACTAGCCAAACCCAAATCCTGCAGCCGTTCTTTGTATGTTTTAGTCTTCAGGCCTTTAACCATCCCAGTTGCTCTTCTCTGAATTTTTTCCAAACTCTCCACATCTTTTTTGTGATATGGTGACCAAAATTGGCTGCAGTATTCCAGGTGTGGTCTTTGTTAGATCGCGCAGGCAGTAAGACACGAGTCGAGTGACAGTCAGTTCTTGGTTTATTGGCAAGGCATAAAGTAAATCCGGACTGGCTCTCTGGGCCAGGGGAGCCCTCTTTTATGGGATTCCCCTGGCTTGTAATCACACAATTCCATTGGCTGGCAAGACCCTGTTGCTAGTTAGCCAACCAGCAACGGGCATGAAACTGTATGCAGATGGAGAAGGGCAATCACCCTTAATGGGCGATCAAT
>NW_015387480.1:487342-522448 GCF_001527695.2 Protobothrops mucrosquamatus | reverse complement strand
CCTGTTGCTAGTTAGCCAACCAGCAACGGGCATGAAACTGTATGCAGATGGAGAAGGGCAATCACCCTTAATGGGCGATCAATGGTGAAGGGCAATCACCCTTAATGGGCGATCAATGGTGAAAGGCAATCACCCTTAATGGGTGATCAGGATATGCATAGGGGATTAAGGGGGGGGGGAATACAAAGAACACAACAGTCTTACTAGGGTTTTTATAAAGGTATTTGTTACTCCTTCATTTCTCTCCTTCCTTTCACTTTAGCCACCTTCAGTGTTCTTCCTGGGACTCGTAACACATGTTAGCATCAAGTAATGCTTTATGAGTTATGCAGAAATAGAACTCGAGGTGCATTATTCTGGATTTTCATCTCTCTCAGCCATCATGCTGCCCTGTAAATGCACAGACGCTTCCTGCAGGTACATTGGGGAGTCACATAGGTGGAAATAGGGAAATTTGTTTGCAAATGGCATTCAAGAGCAGCAGGATGAGATTGTGTTTAGTTTTGTGTCAGCTATTTTTATTTTCTGATACCATAAAAATATAGTCCAGGGAGAGCAGTAAGAAAATCATATTTACAAATTTCTCTGTGTGCATGCATGTGTATTTCTTTGATACATTTTCATAAATGCTATTTTAAACAATCTCTGCAAATATTGACTCAGTTTTTCCATATATAACATCATGGTTCATATATAAGATCATATTTTAAAGCTAATCCAGTGCTATTTCACAATGACTACAATTTTAAAAGTCTCTTAAGAGCCTTAAGCTATAAACTTTGGCCCATTTATTTGGGCATTTGCCTCATTGAATCCAGTGGAATTTATCTTGAGATCAGGAAATCTCTTTGGCTTTCAATGTGATTCCAATATTTTGGACTGTTTTACATCCAGTGTTGGCCAATAAAGCTGCCTTTTGTCCATGATTGGTCAAACAATTTTTCACCTGGCACTAGAGTCACAAAACCTGTGACTTCTGCATACAAAGCATGTGCTCTGTCACTGTAATGGAATGCGTGAATAACCTTGGGAAAGTGTGGAAGAGATGCTGCCTAGGAAACAATCAGACAAGACAGGCAGGAACCCCCAGTGGCTTAACGGTCAGGAAAAGAAATTTGGAAAGGACCCACCCTAATAGATCAAGCAGTTAAAAGTGGTAGTGGGAACTTTTGTAATTACAGACTTGCAAGATTTTGTTAATGTAACCTTAAAATAAAGTAGATTTAGCCGATTTATTCGTGTTTTCTGTTTGGTTTAGCCAGGAAAACTGACAGTCACTGAGCAATAGCATCATTCGTGGATAAGCAGACATCTTAATATAGGTTTGGTGCTTTTCACCTTCAGCACTGATCTGCCATAATTTTATTTCACCCTATACTCCATCTGCTTTCCAACCCACATTCAGTGACAGTCATTGCGCTGAACTTAATACATAATGATTCACAAATTTGAAGATTTGTAGATTGTGGAAAGTCACGATCTGCTTAAACATTTTTAGTGGGATTCCATTGTGAATATTGTTTTCTGGCCATCACACTTTAAGATGGATTCAAAGAAAGTAGAATAGCTTAATAGAGGGGCAACAAAGTCCAATGAAGGAAGATTGAAGTTATTGGAATTGTTTAGCCTTGATAAGGCTGATATAGGCTATGGTGGGTCTCTTCACATATTTGAAAAATTAAGTTCTGCTTTCTATTCTTTCAGGAGTCATGGCATGAAATAGAGATTCAAGGTTTAGGAGGGTATATTCCAACTGAATGATGGGAAAATAATCTTCCTGGAATTTGCATGGATTTCACTGATTTGGGTTGAATCATACCCATAATTGCTTTGGTATTTCAGAATTATAAATGAAAAGAATGACACAAAAGTACTGAATTGCATTGCATTGCAGTACATTGTATTTATCTACTTGTGCACTACCTCTTCCAGGAATTCTAGTAAATGCACATTCATAAGTTAATAAAACCATAGAATAAAATAACTTATGTAAACAGTATCACCAGTCATGTTAATTTAGTACCTCCACAAAACTATTGCTAACTGTTCCAAAGACCCTGTGACAAAGCAGACTTTACAATAAGCATATAAGGAACAGTTGCTGGAATTGAGTATGTCTAGTTTAATGAAGAGAAGGACGAGGGGGGACATGATAGCAGTATTCCAATACTCAGGGGCTGCCACAAAGAAGAGGGAGTCAAGAGGGAGCCTTCAGGCGCTTCTCCAAAGCGCCTGAAGGCAGGAGAAGAAGCAACGGATGGAAACTAATCAAGAAGAGAAGCAACCTAGAATTAAGGAGAAACTTCCTGACAGTTAGAACAATTAATCAGTGGAACAACCTGCCTCCAGAAGCCGTGAATGCTCCAACACTGGAAGTTTTTAAGAAGAGACTGGACAGCCATTTGTCCGAAATGGTATAGGGTTTCCTGCCTGAGCAGGGGGTTGGACTCGATGACCTCCAAGGTCTCTTCC
This sequence comes from Protobothrops mucrosquamatus, assembly GCF_001527695.2. Lineage (NCBI taxonomy): Eukaryota > Metazoa > Chordata > Lepidosauria > Squamata > Viperidae > Protobothrops > Protobothrops mucrosquamatus. The sequence continues at coordinate 519,976 of NW_015387480.1, read as the reverse complement.
AACATTATTATTATTATTATTATTATTATTATTATTATTATTATTATTATTATTATTATTATTATTATTATTATTATTATTATTATTATTAAAGTTCCTTTACAAGGAAGAGGCTATTCTGACTTATAAAGCCTGGCTTCCCATTCCTTGGACAGCCTAAGGGGGAACTAACCAGCATGCCTACTTGGCCATCATGTTTCAGAGGGGCACATTGTAACTGGAATACATTACTACCAATTTTATAGATAATAATCAGCATCTTGACCTATGCCTAGAAATCAAGTGGAAATCAGTGCAACCTCTGCAAACTGTCATTATACTACACTGGCTTTTACTGGTCAAGAAGAAGTTGGTTGAATTTTGTACCAGATGGATTTTCAAAAAGTATGGAATGACCTTCGTAGGTAGCCACATGTTGAATGAATTTCACGTCTCCTCAGAAAATGGCATTAGTGCCTATACTCATTTCTTGGCCCAAGAAAAGCTGCAACTGGCAGGCCAGCAGTGCTGGCCAAAGGTTTCTTGGCCACAGCAAGACCTATAAATCCACGAGAATTCCCAGATGATCCACCTGCTTTTCAGGGATTCTGCCACACCATCTAGAGTTAAATATGCCCTAGAATCAGAGACTTCTGAATGAAAAGGAGTCACCTTGCTGGATTCATTCCAAGCCCTTTTTTAAAATCCCATCTAGTCATTTATTGCTTCCAGTGGGTTGACTGTGGGAGAAAAGCAGGGATTAACACCATACAGTCAAGCAGAATACAATACCCTAATCAAGGAATGACCAAGGAGAAAACCACACCACCAACAACACTGGCAGGGCAAGATATTGTATATAAACGGAGGAAACCCCACACTAGTTGGGTAACGAAACATCAGCAAGCAAACAACCAAACTCAGAGAACACCAAGAATTCAACAGTCAGGGGGAATTAATACAATTGGATTTGGGATTCACACAAATAGCTTTGTGCTTTCTGTGAATTCAGCCAAATATTGTTTATTCAGTAAACAAGGGAAAGAAAAAAATCTGGCTGGCATTTAAATTATATATACACTAAATTATAATGTTAGATGAAATGCAAAAATAATTTACAGTCATGTCTACCCAGCTTAGAGAGAGTTAAGTGTATGGACAGACCCCCGCCCCTAAGAATAATTGCCTGCATTTATGGAACTATAAATGCCAGTTTAGAGGGAGATATTCTGATTTAAAACATGGAATTCATAGGTGAACTTTGCTAACCAACTTTTATATTATGAAAGTTGGAAATAATTTAAGATGATATAACAGATAAAAGAAACACTGACAGCTAAATTGCATAGGATTATCTGATGGAAGAAGTACCTCCATAAAAACGAACTCTCCTCATAGGCAGTATAAAATCCTCCATATCCTAAGTCAGGGCTTTTCAACCAGTGGCATGGGTACCACCTGTGGTACATTGGCACCTGGCAGGTGGTACGCGACCATCCTAGAAAAGTGGTAGCGGAGGAGGGGAATGAGCTGAACTGGTGGCAGCACCGCACAAGCCTGAGCGAAGAGATGGCTGGAGCTGCAGGGCTGTCAGGGCTCAGCGGAAGCACCAGGATCAGCGCTTCTTCGGTGCTGTCAGGGCTCAGTGGAAGCGCCAGGATCAGTGCCAGGCTCCATCTGGAGCTTGGTGCTGATCCTGGTGCTTCTGCTGAGCCCAGAAGAAGCACCGATCAGCTGGAATGTTGCAGCATCTCCAGGGTCTGGTGATTTACATTCAGATGCTTGGCAACTGATTCATATTTATGACAGTCACAGTGTCCCAGGGTCATGTGAAGTGACCAAAACCTGCTGCAACCACCCAGCAGATGGGAATAAAAACCATCAACCCCCCCACCCCTGCTGCCAATCCTCAACAGAAATGCTCACAACAATGAAAACCTCGGACAGGAGGAAGAGCGCCGCCGGGTGGGCAGGCAGGCAGGTGTCTTGCTCGGCTGTGGCTTGGGGGGCACTTTTTTCAGTGCCATTGTAACTTCAAACAGTCACTAAGCGAACTGTTGTAAGTTGAGGATTACCTATACTTTATCACTTTTTTCCTTTTTTGGGGGGGTCATCAAGTTTTTGACACCTTGCTAGGCGACTGGTGGTACTCAGATGTTGCCATATCCTGAAAGTGGCACAATGGGTGAAAAGGTTGAAAAGCCCTGGCCTAAGTAGCATCTTACTACTGAGTAGCTATTTTTGATGCTTCTAAGGGCTGAGCTAACAGGGTGTGATGGCTAGAAGGCTGACAGCCCAGGTTGAGACCCGAGCACTGCGTGATGGGGCGAGCTCCCGTTACTTGCCCCAGCTCCTGCTCACCTAGCAGTATGAAAGCTTGCAAATGTGAGTAGATAAATAGGTACCACTTTGGTGGGAAGGTAACAGCATTCTGTGTGCCATGGCACACAGTCATTTTAGCCACTTAATCATGAAAGCATGTTTGGACACTGTTGGCTCTTTGGCTAGGAAACAGAGATGAGAATCGCCTTCTAGAGTCAGATATGACTGGACAGGGGAAACCTTTGCATTTTCAAGGGCTAAGCTAAGGTTATGTTCATAGATGGACTCCATGCCTCAGAATACCTAACTGCATAGGAAAAAAATTGCTATCACTAAAGAACCTCTCAGCAGAGAAAACATCTTTTCTCAAGAGCTGAAGGCAAACATTTAATACATAATACTTCAAAGTTTGTTAATTATGAAAGGAGAAATGTAATTAGTCATCATAATTTTAGAGTTCGGTTTATAGCCAGTCTTTTTCAATTAAAATTGCAATCTATAATTTTCCTCGAGGAGTAAGATGGCTCAGATCTCGGCAGATTAAATTCAGTGTGTATTAAGAAAAGTTTCATAAAGGTTGCCATAGAGAAATGAGTTGGCGCAGTTGGATATAAATGTTAGCTTACAATTGTTCTCTTTAAAAGGTAACTTTTGATATTTGTGTGTCTTACAAAGCATAAGTCCCACTGAGACTCACTGAGCCTTTAGAATATTGACCAATATTGAATTTTGCTAACTTTATTTTTGGAAGATCTTTGATTTACTTTTCCTGAATCTGTTATTTTATTTTTATTTTTTTACAAACAAACTTTATTTTTTTTAATAAAGCTACATAATATCATTTTCCTTTATACAGTACATATTCAGCAGACTGTGTCATTTTTATATACTTTGGATCAACATTCTGTACAATATATACACTATGTACATTTGATATCTAATCCACAATAGCCTTATGTATATTTCCAATTTTTGTTTCTATTGTCTATCCAAATATACCATTTTCCCCAAACCGCGTAAAATTCCAAATCGTCTTTTTCTTTTAATTCTAGAGTGAGTTTGTCCATTTCGGCACATTCATATATTTTCTGAATAATCAATCCCTCTGATGATATATTGCATTCCTTCCAGTATTGCGCGAACGCAATTCTTGCCGCAGTTAAAATATGTAAAATCAGATATCTTATTTTCTTATCAAATTTCTTTTTAAGTATTCCCAGGAGAAATGTTTCCGGGTTTAATTCGATTTGACATTTTGTTAAGTCTTGTAGCCACCCTTGTATCTTGGTCCAATATTTTTTCGCTTCAGGGCACAACCACCAAGCATGAAAGAAGGTATCTTGACGATAGTTACATTTCCAACATTTTGGGCTGTGATTCAGATACATTTTGGCCAATCTTGCAGGGGCTAGGTGCCAATGGTATAGCATTTTATATTGATTTTCCTTATATGCAGCGGATTTTGTTATTTTGTAGTTTTTATTCCAAATTCTTTCCCAATCTTCTAATTCTATATTGTGCCCTATGTTTTTGCCCATGTAATCATCGGTTCTTTCACTATCTCCTCTACTCTATCAAATTCTAATAAATAGTTATATATTTTGGATATTAATTTTCCCTCAGGGCCTATCAATAGTTTGTCTAATTGTTTTAGTTCCATGTCAATTCCGTATTCTTCCACCTCTTTCTTATATCTAGATTGCAATTGTAAATATGGCCACCAATCAATAGTTATATACCCTGTTCTTTTAATAACTGATTGTTTTTGAGCTTCCCCTCTTTATCTAAAATTTCCGAGTATCTGGGCATTTTGCTTATATCCAATGGGTTAGGGTGGATCATTGCCTCCATGGTAGATAGCCAGCAAGGAATTTTCCTATAGTGTTTTTTCCTTATATCCTCCAGGTTCGTAACAGTGCATCTCTTATTTTATGTCTATAGAAATATGAGTGTATCCTACATGAAGGCATGCCACCCCTTCTGTAAATCGTGCCCTTCTAGTGTTAAGATTCTTCTTTTCTTTAAGTTAACCCAATATCTTATCCAGACCAGAGTTGCTGCTTCCTGAATCTGTTATACTGAGGTTCACTCAAGTGTCTATGGAGTTGTGTTTGGGGACCAGGATTCCATAGACTGGAGATCCTAAATGAAAATGTTCCATCAACTTCAACTTTACTGCAATTCTGGTGTAAAGCTGAAGCGCCCCCTGTGGTAATAGGTACACAAGCGCCGAACAAAATGAACTAGCAATCTACTCTAGGCTGTCAGAACTGCATTTGTAATTTTTCCTGACATTGTGTGCCTTAACGCTAAATAAATAACTGCAGTTCATTCCATTTATCCATCCATCTATCGTTCTATAGCAACTGGTTGGGACTTTTCAATAAAAGTAAACACAGAAGAAGAAAGACATAAGAACTTCTACTGCTGCTATTATCAGAATTAGGAGTGATTGCAAACCAAGAATACCTTTTCCTTTCTTTTTTAAACATTAAAAAGATGGATTGCTTTGAATGTAACCCACTGTTACTTTATTATCAAGCAGAGAAAGAAAAAAGATAAAGAGATGAGGAGATCCATTCTTTCATTTCCTACTCTATTCCTTCCCATAAATGGTGGCAAGAAAGGCAGAAACATGCTATAGTACATTTGAGTCTTTGTGTGCTACCGTGTTTTCCCAAAAGTAAGGTCTACCCCGAAAATAAGTCCTAGCTTGATTTTTGGGGGTGGGCCTAATATAAGACCTACCCCAAAAATGAGCCCTAGTTTTGGAGAATGGCACACACCTAAAACTCAAGCTAGGGCGGGGTGGGGGTGTGGAGCTGCCCCACATGCCCCACATCCACTTACCTTGCTGCAGGCCTCTCCTCGCTGGCCCACTTCTGTGGCATCTTCTGCAGACAGGCCTGCATATCTCAGTTACAGGCCTTTCCAGAAGGCCTCTGCAGCCGAGAACCGAGCCATAGCTCGGTGCTGCAAGACCTCTGTAGGCGAGGATTGAATCCATAGCTTGGTACACGGCTGCATAGGCCTTCAGGAAAGGCCTGACTGTAAAATGCAGGCTGGAATGCAGCTGCAGAAAAAAGCTGCTCCTTTGGTCAGAAGAAGTGGGCCGGCTGGGCAGGGCTGTTGGTGCCAAGGTGAGTATAAAAGACCCCCCCCCCAAAATAAGACCTGGTGCCTCTTTTGGAGGCAAAAAAAAGACCCATGTAAGAAACATGGTATCTTACTGATGTATTCCTGAATGTTCTGGGTTTCATCCATGACAGTGGCTTTCCACCTAGCGTACAGTCTCTGGATGTTGGACCTGAGGTGAAAACTTTCATATATTGTGAGGAACTTCCAGGTCTTCACACTGGCAGCTTCCATGTCCTTCTTTGGCCACCTCACTATACTGGCAGGATTTCTGATGACTGGCAGAGTGTATATTTTGATGGCATAATACTTGTTCTTCCAATTGAGCTGGCTCTTTAGGACCTGTCTGATCCTTTGATGGTATGTAGATGTTGTTTTCTTCCTTGGCTCCTCATCATGGTTTCCATATGACTGTAGGATACCAAGGTACTTGTATCTGGCCTGTATATGTGCTATGTGATATATCCTTATTACCACAATTTATGTTTGTGTGTGTGTGCGCAATCATATATAATGATTCTGAGAAAAGTAATTACATTTAAAGATGTTAATCTGAGGCTGAACTGTGTGGTAGATTGAACATTTGAAGCTTATCAACACATGAAGAAGTGGGTTTATTGAACCTCGAGAGAAGCAAGGAAAATTATTTTATTACAATAGAGTTAGGGTTACGACTAGGGTTAGGATTAGGGTTAAGAAAGCACTATTACAGAATCTTGCACAGCTGAAATTGTATTCACTCTCTCCTCATGAATGTTTCTCTATTGATGTAATGAAAAAATATTCTATGTGGACAAGGTTTAAGAATGGAAGGGTTTTTTATTATTATTCTCCATAGTATCTTTTGTTAATATTCTATTTGTTTCTGGTTTTATCTTTTTACCTTTATCTTTTGTTTTTATAATAGTAATAATAATAATAAAGTTGGAAGGGACCTTGGAGGTCATCTAGTCCAACCCCCTGCTCAGGCAGGAAACCCTATATCATTTCAGACAAATGGCTGTCCAGTNACTGCTATCATGTCCCCCCTCGTCCTTCTCTTCATTAAACTAGACATACCCAATTCCAGCAGCCTTTCCTTATATGCTTTGGTCTCCAGTCCCCTAATTATCTTTGTTGCTCTTCTCTGTACTCTTTCTAGAGTCTCAACATCTTTTTTACATCGTGATGACCAAAACTGGATCTTGATTCTATCCCTCTGTTAATATCCCTCTTGTTATATCTCGAAATAGTAATAAGATAAATTTCAACAATTCAAGAAGACCAAATAAAAATATTTTCTCTGTCTGCAAAGGGAGATAAATTATCATCCTTCCATGAAACAATGTTTTGGATGTCACTTCCAAGCTACAAGATGTTTTGAAAAGTGGATGAAATCAGTGGAAAAGCCAATGGCTTTCCCTGAACATATTTGGCCAAATAATATGTCACAATGAATTATGTGATCTAGCTGCATATATACAGTAATTAATTAGTGTCAGATTGTAAGAGATAACTCTTGCTTATTTTGTTATTGCCGAAATGAAGATAGTAGCCAATCTTTTAAAACACAACATTCTAGCTATTAACATAGACATAAATGTGCAAAACATTTGGCCAATGTTTGATAACATCTTTGACTTTGAAAAAGTGGGATAACTGAACAATATTCTCTTTTAGTATAGAAGGCTACTAATCCCTATCCTTGTAAATATCAGAAAAAGAATATACTGGGCAAATCATGCAAAGAGGTGCAGTCTTGGGTGATGGTTGTTTCACAAGTCCCATTACACAAACAGGCATTTTTTGGCAGAGACTTCAATTCAGATGACAGAGTTGGAAACCTATTGATAATGCTTATAAAGCTGTGCCCATATTTCACTGAAATAAATATTTCCACTTGCAAACCAACTACAGCATCTTCTGTTCTTATGTGTTCATTACTGGAGGTGCCAATGGCTGTAATTAGCTGAGGCAATTGATTCGGCAGGAAGCATTTTGTCTTAGATCAGGGAGTAGAGATGGGGGTGAGTTAGCTGCAAGCTAGAATTAGAAATTTGGGATCAAAAGGAAGCAGTCCTTTGGGAAGAAAGGGAGATCTAAGTGCAGAAAATTTCCCTAATAAAGAATTTTGAGAGGTTTGCTACTTTATGGTAGAGGAAATTGCCTTGCTCTCTCTAGAACAGGGGTGTCAAACTTGCAACGTCACGTGACGTGTCGTGACTTATTGCGACTTTTTTGCCATTGCCGGCAATGGAGTGGGCGCGGTTTCTCTATGATGCATCCGGCTCACGATAGTTTGACACCCCTGCTCTAGAAGGTTTCCTTGTCTATCTCTCAGTAGAAGTAGCCTTTGGTGCATAGTTTTCTGAAGAAGTCTTTGCTGACCAAAAATGCAACCATGTACTGGCATTTTGTCTAATGGTTTGAGAAAAAAGAGTTGAGAATTAAAGTACCACATTCAAACTGACCTTCAGATTATATATGGTGAACCACTAGTATGGAAGGAGGAGTTTTCATAAGAGCTATTTCAAGAAAACTCATCAGATTGGATGAGCCTGTACACTAAAACATTGCTTCTGAAAATGAATTTACACCAGGGATATAAAATAATATAACCGGGAGTTTACTTGGGAATGACGTGATCTCGTTATGTTTCTTCTTACTTTAAGCAGATCTGTAGTTAACAGAAATGAAATCCAGAATGCTTTCAATTCTCCTTGAAAGAAATCCTGTTCATTTCTGAAAATTAAGATATGGCTCAAGCTCTTGGTTTGTTTGTTTGTTTTGTCTTTAGTTTTCCAGCAAAAGAATTCACTTAATTTTCCAGTAGCACATGCTATGGTTTGCTTTCTTGTTTCAAAAGTTAATACATTTATAAAAAGCAGAATATCATTCATGATGTTTGTGACAACACTGTCCTGGAGAAGTCTGTGTGCAGAAATTGCTTTCAGCAAATAGATAAGAGCTACAATTGGTTGCTCTGCTGCTGAAAAAAACGCATCTAGCAGGTGACAATCATGGACGAAATGAGATTGCGCAATAGCGGCATCAGTTGGGTGTGTTATCAAAATTGTCAATGCTGCCAGCTTCGGCTTGCTCAAGTTTAGACAGCAAGGGAGAAATTGAATTAGTTCAGTCCTTCCCTTGTGATTCCTATTACTTGAAAGATGATCAGTAATCCCAGTTCAAATAATGTTAGAAGCCTTTGAGATGGGTGCCATGTGTGAGGCCATCTATAGATAAACCATTTTGAACTTTATTTGTGATTTACTAATCTGTAGTCTTTCAATAAATATTAACCTTTATTCTGTCTTTAGTTTATGCTTGGCCAATGCTTGAAGTGAAAGTGTCCCTCTTAAAAAAAAATACAGCAGCAGATTTGATCAAGATAAGATACAGGAAAGTATTTATTCTACCTTCCCATCCTCTGGAATACATCCTGTCTCTTAGAAAGCATAGAGCCACTGGAATGAGAGAGAGATTAGTAAATAAGGCTAGAACAGCATTATCAGAATGAGAGAAGTCTTCCCCATGCCCAAACCAAGAAATAGATCCAAATAATGAGTGAGAAATCTGCTTTCCAGTGTAATGCAATTGTCAGTCACAGCTGAGTAGAAAACCCAGAGAAAATAACTGTATTCCCTGCTCTGTCATGGGGCTGTTTAGATAGGACCAAGACCCAGAGGAAGATATTAATCTGCAAATGAAAAAAAGCAGCTACAATAAATGGATTGACAAGGTTCATTGAAATGCTAGGATTGATAGAATAGCAGCTGATAGCAAATGCTAACAGCAAGTTGAATGTGTCTAGTGCCAGAAGGGAGAAAATGGAGACAAGGAAAAACTAATTGCTTAAAGGAGGGAGATGTGACTCTTTCTGATTGAAAGATACTTTGGGTCATTGAGTGGGGTGCTGGCGAGCCATGCTCTTAAACGCGAGAGAGCCCAGACAAAAATAAAAATGAAAATATAATTTAAATTTATTTAACACACGGTGTTAATTAAATATTGTTAATGCCCTCCATGTACTCAGTAATGTTCTTCTTCCATCATTTTAAAAATGATAATTTGGCATTACTTTTGCAAAACTCTGGGAGGCTCAGCCAAATATTGAAGCAGACAGATGCATCTCTGGCATCTCATATACATTTTTGGAGGAAATAAGGAGGATGAAATAAGTACAGGACTTAAAGTAAAAAAAACTATCCTCCGTGTAGGTGTTGGGAAGGAATGGAAACCAAACGTTACCTCTGTCCCTTTTCCTCTTTGTAGAACCTCCCCTGAAACACAATACATAGCTAAATGAGGATGAAGGTTCGTTCTCCGAGCTTGTGGGTTGATTTTCCAAACGTTTCGTTAGCAGGCTAGGTAACATCTTCAGTGGAGTTTTGGGGGATGTGTCAGTGTTCTGTTTATAAGGGCTTCAGGTGTGGGATGTCAAGTGAGGATTTTGTGATGGGTCAGGTGTGAGTCATCAATGAGAGGCTTGTGATGGGTCTTATGACGGAGAGGTTACATTAGGTCATGGTCATTGGGAGGTGAACTGCTGGTGGGAGGGGGAGGACTGTTTGCGTGGGTTGGTCAGAACACTGACACTGACATCCCCCCAAACTCCGCTGAAGATGTTACCTAGCCTGGTAACGAAACGTTTGGAAACCAACCCACAAGCTCGGAGAACGAACCTTCACCCTCATCCTACATCCGAACTACAGATATTCGCCGCTATTGCAAACATAGCTAAATCCTGAAGTGGCATCTTCTTTCTCAGATTCCCATTTTTATAAATCTAGATAGCCAGCCCATGTCTATTGATAGACAGGTGTGTTGTCCAATCATGTCCAAGACTTTATTATTGGGCAGTGATAAAACAGTGGAGATGTTGACAATGATGACAGTGAATATGTTTTTCCTCCCAATATGGCGGAGTTAGAATCTTGTTGAGATTCTGGCACAAGGAGAAGTGTAAGTTCTTTTTTTCTCCGCTACTGTTTTGATGACACTCAACAATCAGGGCTTGAAAAAAAATAGTCTCCCATTCAGAGCCAATCTGAAGAAAATTCCGGTTGTTCTACAGAGAGGAAGAAAGTGATCATCTGTTTGAATCACAGATATTACCCCTTTGCTGGGATTCATCTGTATCTCCCCAGCTGAGATCTTCACAATGACTAACCAGCTCCAGGTTGGCATGTAGACTGAAAAAAGTCCCATGGGGAACCTAACAGACCAGGAAAAAATTCAGGAGCTTAAGTAGAAATCTGTAGCATAGTTCCTATGCTAAGGGAGTTAAGTGGGGGGCTTTGGGCCAATCTGACTTTTTACTAGCCTACTTAACAGGGTTGTTGTTGTGGGCAAGGATTAGAAGGAGGGAATGCTATGTATATTTCACTAGCACCTGCATAGAAGGTGGGGTATAAAATCTAATAAATAACTATACCCATCATAGGACTTGAATTAAGTCTCTCCTCCCTCCCTGAACTAAATTGGCATATGAGTCAGAGGCCAACTTTCTTCAAGCCCTAATGGAAATTTTAAATGTTTTTAGAGAAGCATGAGGGGAAAAGGAGCTGTCATCACCTTCTCTGTATAGCAGTTGCTCATTTTTCCATCCCAATGATTTTCCCCCCAAGGTTTCTGACTAGAATTTAAATGGAGAGGTTGTATATGTGCGTATCCACGTGTGGGTGTTTTCACAATAATGTAATGTAGGTCAGAAGGAAGGATGATAACCTGCTCCTGCTGTTCTCCTCTTCTAGAGAATGGAAATTGAGCTTGATTGAAAGTTCACCTAGCTCAGTGATGGCGAACCTTTTAGAGACTGAGTGCCCAAACTGCAACCCCAAACCCACTTATGCATCGTTGAGTGCCAGGTGGGTGTGGCCAATTGGGTGGGTGTGGCCCATTGGGTGGGCGTGGCTGCAGTGGTAACGGCAGACTGGGTGGGACTAAAAAGTTCAATCAATCAATTCCAACTTTGCAAGATCTTTTTTTTCCCCGCGAGAAGTTGAAATTGACTGAACCTTTTTTTTTTTGCACATGGTGGCAGAAGCCTAAGCGAAAAGGTTTTATAAAACACAGCTGAAGGCCTAGGATTGGGGCGATGGTGCGCGTGCCCACAGAGAGGGCTCTGAGTGCTGCTTCTGGCACCCGTGCCATAGGTTCACCAACACTCACCTAGCTGCTTCACTAAACATGGCAGTCAGCTCTTTCTTTACATGTTAAGCATCTTTCATCTTTAGCAAGATGAAATTTATGTGGATCTGCAGCTGCATGAGAGGCTACATTCTAGATGAGAATGAAAGGTGAAGAAGCCCTCGCTGTGACCAAGATGTCTGGAAAGTATGGGAATTCTAATCCAAGAGGAAAAGGAAAGATTGCATACAATCCAGACTGTTCTCCCTTTGTCCCCTTCAATCTTCATTGCTATCACCTTTCTAGTTTGGAAGAATTACAGTCAAAAAGTACAACTATATAGTTACGGTGAAAATCGAGACCCAACACCTAAAGGGTTGGTTTGGCTTGGGAAGGTATGAGTTGAAGTAGAATAGAATAGAATAGAATAGAGTTGGAAGGGACCTTGAAGGTCTTCTAGTCCAACACCCTGCTCAAACAGGAAACCCTATACCATTTCAAACAAATAGTTGTCCAATCTCTTCCTAAAAACTTCCAGTGTTGGAGTATTCACAACTTCTGGAGGCAGGTTGTTCCACTGATTAATTTTGATTAATTGTTCTAACTCTCAGGAAATTTCTTCTTAGTTCTAGGTTCTTCTCTCCTTGATTAATTTCCACCCGTTGCACCTTGTCCTGCATTCAGGTGCTTTGGAGAATAGGTTAAAAGTATATCCTTTGCCATGGATTCTAAATGACAATTCTGTATGTCAAAGAAAATGCTGCCTCGCAAGGGTGTTGTTTGAAGAACAAATTAGGAGAGACTACTTTGAGCTTCTGAAGAAAAGCCAGGACATTGACCGACTGACTAAAGAAGTAATTATTCATGTTACTCTGCATCACAATTATCTCCAATGCTGGTGTAACTTATAATTTACCCTATAGCTACAAATGGGTTGATAGCCTTCACACAATTTGGTGTGATTCTAATGCTGCTGTGAGTGGAACAGGAGCAAGAGATGTGCTCATCTTCTAAAAGCTTGTGCTTGGCTAAAGACAGCCAAGGAAGTGCTAAAAAGATGGGACAGTCAATTATTCCTGGATTAAAAGCTTTACATAATGTCAGGATCCTGTATTATGCTGCAAAATGATTCAGAGGGAACCAAAGCTTTCTAGAACAGGTGGAAGGAAAATAAATCTTCCCTTTTATCTCTGTGTTAAAGAGTATGCTAATTATCAGTCCAGGCCAAGCTATATTATTATTGTGCATGGGTAATCTACAGTTATATTCGCAGTCTAATACTGGTGGAATAATTAATAATTTAAGTGCTAACCAAGGACCTAAAAATTATTAAAGCAATGTCTAAGAATATAGACAGTTCCAAACAGGGTGGGGTGGGGTTTTTTTGTAAAGTTAGGGTGTTCAGGCCTGTTAAGGTCAATATTTGCATCTACTAAGGGAGGTTTTTTAGGTATGGCTCTGAGGATTCCAATCACAACTGGTTGTATAAAAATGGATTTTCCCCCCATAAATGTCTATGGAGATTCTCAATCTGTCTGGGCTGACAGGTCATGATTATCTCAAATATGTTTTTTTCCCCAAAAGGCAACTGGACTTTCTTGGTGTCTTCTTTGAGGACGTTTCACTTCTCATCCAAGAAGCTGAAGAACTGAAGAACCTGCTTGGATGAGAAGCAAAGTGTTTTCAAAAAAACACCAAGAAAGTCAAGTTGCCTTTTGGAAAAAAAAAACAAAACATCTTTGGCTCTTTTTCCATAAGCATTCAACTTCAATCTGCAAGTCCTGATATTTTATATTTTTTTCCCAACTGTTTTTCCTCAACCCTAGCATCACCCAGACTAGCAGCATCAATGAACCAGACTTTCTTCTTTTCAATAACTGCTGAATCAGGCATGTTATGAACAAAATGTTAAAGTCCTATAAGTTCTGAACTGACTCATTTCTCAAAGCATTCTCAACTTGATGATCCCAGTAGTTTTTACTACATTCAAATCCAAACCTCTGGCAAAGTTTCTAATGAATAATTCTGGCAACTTGGTCATGATGCTACTTATAGTCATTTTGTGAATTTTACTATAGCCACTGATCAACTGGTCAATTATTTCAACCTCTTTATTACAAAAATAACATTTGCTATTGTTTGCTACATGTTAAATTTTCACCTTCATGTAATTAGTTGGCAAAGCTTGTTCTTCTGGGCTAAAATAAAACTTTCAGTTTCTTTCTGTAACACTCCTGACCTTAACCAATTCCACGTGGGTTTTTTTTATCAACTTTTCCTTCCATATCATTCAAGTATTGACCATGCATTGGCTTGTTCTTCCAGTTAACAAATTAGTTTTCGATTATTTCTTTCCTATAGTTCAACCTTCACCCTTGTTATTTTCAAGAGCTTTCCTTGACTGACTGACTTCACTTCTTGACTTTTATTAATGTAGTCATTCAAGCCATGCCTTTCTTCCTCCACGGTTGACTTCACCTGTAGAAGTCTTCTACTCTCTTTGGCCCTTGGCTGATCAATATCACTTTTTGAATGCAAAGCATGATGCATTATCATTAGTTTTCTTATCTTTTGATCCTTGTTATCAAGTGCCATCTGGCTCCTGTCAATTATTCCTACTGTGTATTTAATATCAGGGACTGGCCAAGCATTAATTGCTTCAATGCTTCTTCACTATTTAACTTTGATTTCAATTCTTCCAAACTCATTTGATATATTTGGTAAAAGTATTTTGTCTTGACTCTGTAATATATTGGCAGCTTCCAAATTCCCAAATACTTGTAGCCTGGTGATATTACCATTTCAAATCTTCATTGTTAAGCTCTATTCCATCATCTTCAATCATTTTGCCTGCCTTTATGTCTATGGTGCACACTATTTATCTTTACTTAATTCTTCTGTGCTTGTTAATAACGAATCTAGTTCAGCTTTCATTTTCCCAAATAATTTTAAATAATCTATATAGAGTAAATGTGAATTTTTTACCCTTTTGCTGCCAATTCATATTCACAGTTCGGCTTGTTCAAAATTGTTGTCAGTGTGGCCATTGATACTAAAAGGAGATTGTTGTCAAGAATTTGGGTGTATCTAATGAATTGATTCCACTGTTAAATTGTTCTGTTAGGACATTTCTTCCTGATATTCAGTCAGATTCCACTTTCCTGTAACTTAAATTCATTATTTTGCCCTGTGTCCTGAAACTGTAAAGATGCTGTATAAAAAGTGCTACCAATATGCTTGTCAAAGCAACAAAAACAATGTGTCAGCCTTTAGCAGCCTTTATACATTATCATATTGTCCTTCAGTTCTCTTTTCTGTAGACTATATGCATCCAGAACCTTTAAGCATTTCTTTTAAGTACTTGGTTTCCAGATCTTTTATTTGTCATAGCCTTTTTAACCTGTGGGGTCTGTTCAGGAATGGCATGAAACAATTATTAAACTTATATGCCACCCATCTCACTATCCAGAGTGAGTCTGAGTGGCTTATATTGCGATAAAACCATAATCATGGAAGCATTAAAATTAATTTCCCATGCTTTGAACTCTGCTGCTATTACTGCACCCCAAGTGGCTCATATTTACTCAGATCTCTGCCATACATACTACTGCAAACCAGGTATCCTCCATCCTACATTCATGCCTTTCCTTTTTCCTACCCAAATGTAGAACTTTACATTTTGTTAAATTCTATCCAACCTGTTTCAGCTCACTGCTGAAGCCTCCTTAGATCTTTTTTGAAATTTTCAAGTTGTTCATTCTTATGCTGGATCTCTTATCACCTTTTCCTTTAAACATGGACATCTGAGTTTTAATTTCTTGATACTATGTACTAGAAATGGACCTTGATCTCTAATTACTTTATTGACCTCTACAGTATACAACTTAGATGATCATATATACCTGCTTAAATCAGCAGAAAAAGTAATGACTAGAAACACCTTCTCGCCATTATTTCCAAGGCACAGGTAGTAAAATTTCAAGCAATTTTTAGTTGGTAATATTCCAAAATATATCCTCCTTCATAGAGCATATTTTGCACAGAATTCTTTATACTAAATGATATTTATTTGCTTAATAAAAACTTACATGAATACAATCCGAGAAGTCCGCTAGTAAAAATTCCTTTGTGTCAAACATCAGCCAGAGATTATACTGATTGTTCCAAATGTATTATTGCTATTAAATTTTTCAAACTTCATTTGTTTTAATGTTGTTGTTTTTTAAAAAAAGAATAATTCTTCTTCTAACAGATCTATACAAGTTTAGCATTAAATAATCCAGTCAATGATCATGCTCCATGTTTGTTCCATTGAGCATATGAAGTTGCTTCTTTCTTTATCAAACATTCACACTATCATAGCCAGGCTGTAGCTGTAGTTGAGCTGAAAAATAGCGTCAGGTTAGGAACCTGAACATAATTTTGTGCACCACCCTTTCCCAATGTGATAATCTCAAATTTTATAATTCCCAGCCAGCATGGCCAAGACATCTGAAGATTGTTGTATAACATAATTAAGAATGAAAAGGACCCCAGAATGTTTTTATAGCTTCCTAAATCTGCCTCATTTCATGAAGGACAGTTACAAATAGGCTATAATTTAACATAAATTTCTGAATACATTGTTAGGTGTAAGTTTAAAAACATGAACGAGACTGTTACCACTGCAGAGATTATAATGGGGAGAGGGGTGGAGGGGGGAGAAGAAAATTGCAGAGTCAGGAGGAACACAAGGAAGTTAAATGGTGAATTTGGATAATAATGGTACAATTGCCTATGAAACTATCTTGCATCTTATGGTGCCAAACAATGAACATGTCTGTTGGGGGGTAAAATATTTTCCAGAAAACCCAAGATTAGTAAAAAAAAAAAAAGCAATAAAACTATAACAAATAGCTCCTATTACCAATTAAAACAGAACAGCAACACTTTGTGTCTATACAATACTCCAATGAAATGAACGAACAGTGAGGAACAATTCTTACTAGTCAATTCTGCAAGCCTTGCTGTTAGTCCAGGCCAGTGATGTAGCTAACACATTATTTCTGGTGACACGCCAAGCCTCTGGAAGCTGTGCAAGAGGGCCTGCTCGCACACGGAGGTTCCCTCCAAAAAGAGCACAAGACCAGGGCATGCTTTCCTGCTCTTTTCAGAGGCTGCAAGGCCATGCAAGAGCACTCTCTGGCGTTTCCATGCCTGGAGCTGCCTCGGATAGGCATTTCAAAAAAATATTTACAATGACGCAATGAAGTATTTATTAATTAAATAATAACTTTATTACTCTTGGCTATGAATTGCTTCTCTTTTGTCTGTGTGTCTGTGTCTGTGTGTCTGCGCATGAGAGAGGCCATCGAAGTCAACTTAGGCATTTTCTGCAGTTGTGATATGCTGAGATCAGAAGGTTCACCTTCACTGTCCTAGGCCATTTCAGAGAGCTGCGTAGGCCAATACATGCTCCCCACAACATGAGAGCCTGTAGCATTCTTCTCTAGCAAAAGATGGATAGCAGAACTATGGTGTATTTCCTTTCTAGGGTGACTATACCAGCATAGAAAGAAACCCTATCTTTGACCATGTTCCACAGATTCTTTGAAGTTTATGTTTTTGGGTCAATATGGAGAAAAATGCATTGAAAAGCACTGCTTATGACTTGAACCCCATGATTGTCAAGACTGGAAGTACAATACACTTGAGCTAGATGGACCTCATCAAAAGATCTGCCTGCACTCTGATCTTGGGGGCAGGAGTTGTCCCATTCATTTGCATGAGGAGAATTGAAATTGAACATGCAAAAGAGAAAGTCTGTAAACGTATTTTCTTCCATAAAAACAGGTGCAATAGCCATTATGGTGTTATGAGCAATGAACTCCTGTGATTAAAACATTCTGGATGCTTGCAGCATTGCTATAAACTTCCTAGCACTGCTTGAGAACACAATACCTGAAAGAACACCTCTTCTGCATAGTTCTACTCAAAGGCTACTCTCAGTTCCATTCTATCCTATTTATTTTTTCATGTTGAGGTGTGATGAGCACAGGTAATTCGTTGACTTACTACCATTCATTTCGCGACTATTCAAAGTCACAACAGCACTGAAAAAAGTGGATTGGATTTAACAACTGTTACAGCATTCCCATGGTCACGTGATCAAATTTCAGGCACTTGGCAAGTGTTCTGTATTTATGGCAGATGCAGCAACCGAGGGACACGTGATCACCATTTGTGATCTTTCCAGCTGGCTTCTGTCAAGCAAAATCAATGGGGGAAGCTGGATTTGTTTAACAACCAGGTGATTCACTTAACAACTGTAGTGACTCGCTTAACAACCGTGGCAAGAACATCATAAAATCAGTCACGACTCACTTAACAATTCTGCTCAGCCACAGAAATTCTGACAAGAAGCAACGGATGGAAACTAATCAAGGAGAGAAACAACCTAGAACTAAGGAGAAACTTCCTGACAGTTAGAACAATTAACCAATGGAACAACCTGCCTCCAGAAGCGGTGAATGTGCCAACACTTAAAAGTTTTTAAGAAGAGACTGGACAGCCATTTGTCTGAAATTGTATAGGGTTTCCTGCCTGAGCAGGGAGTTGGACTAGATGACCTCCAAGGTCCCTGCCAACTTTACTATTATTATTATTATTATTATTATTATTATTATTATTATTATTATTATTATTATTATTATTATTATTATTATTATTATTATTATTTTCCTTTAGAGAAAAGATCTGTCAGGAAACCCTTCTCTTATTTTTTCAGCATTGGGGAAAGACTCTCTAATCTCTAATTCTCCCAGCTCTTCTGTTGCCAATGTGGTGTCCGTTTGATCTCTTCTAGTTTTTAGATCTCTGCCACGTTTAGTCACTGTTTCGATTATTATTACATTTAATATTGTTGTTTTTACTGCACAGCCCTGAGAACCATTATTATTACTTGTATAAGTCAATAGAAATCTAAGATGCTAAATATAACTCAGGAAAGCTGAAGGATAAGCTAACTGAATCAAATTATGATTGCCAGTTTTACACAGTTTTATTCAAGCATATACCTTGAGTGCAGCAACTTTCGTAGACACAGTGAAAATTAGCAATCTCATCTTCTTCTGTGGTCCTCTTTATTATAAGTAATGAGAGAAAAATGTAATGTTTTTCTTTGCTGCATTATCTGAACACTAGATGAACTCCAGGGTAAGCAGAAAAACATAACCTTCACCATCACTGGCTGAAAACAGTTGGATTTCATGAAGAAATGAGAACATTATTCAAGAACACCCATCACAGTGCTTAACAAGATTTAATGTACATTTATTCTTAACATGTGGAACATATAAATTTTATACTGAATAAATGATATTCATTAAGCCAGAGGAAAAGGAGGAATTTACATCAAGTTTTTTTGTATTTTTTAAACTACATTATTTTGAAATACAAATGTGTATTCTTTGCACTGAAAAATCTTTGAAGTTGTGTTTTCTTTTTTTCCCCATATATGTTTTTTTTTTTCTGTAGACTGGTAACCATTTTCTTAAATCAATCCGTACGTAACCATTTCCACATCTTGATTTATAAAGTAAGTTGTGAGCAATTGCTCTCCCGAAATAGAGCATGACTTTATACATACAGAAACTTGTACATTACCCTCGTGGTGTTTTTCTTAGTTTTTGGAGTTATGGCCCAAAGAAAATAATAATAATAATATAATAATAATATAATAACAATAATAATAATAATAAAATTAAGTCTACCATCACTTTGTAGTTACCACATCATGAAAAAAATAAATCCTTGTACTTGTTTTATTTATTTTTTTAAAAAAAGATGAGGGTATGTTTAATGTACAACTTCTATATACAACACTGCCTTTAGGCAATAAAAATATTTAAAAAATGATTTAAAGGAATTGTGATGAACTGTCATTGTGGAAGGTCAAACAATAGATATTGATGTTGACAGTTCTGGTGAGGAAGCAATTTGTGTTGATCGTCTTCAGAGTTTTGTTTTTACTTTCTTAAAGAATTGGTTTTGCTCCTAGCATAGGGTAACCGTTCTCCTGCAGAGAACCCAAGAAAATGTTGTGGGCAGATGAGGAACTGACCCCCTTTCCTTGACCATCCGCCACACCTACATCACTATCATTCTTCTATTGCACACAGCGCTTTGGGCAACGGCATTAAGGATGGTTGGAATTTCTTTTGTTCTTAAAAAATAAAAAGCACATTAACTCAGCATATTTTATCTCCACTTTTGCATTTGAGAGTGGCATGCCCCTTTCTCCCAACATCAAATCATATTTTGCTATATTCTGACACCCCACCCAATTCAGGGTTGCTTCCCCTCCCCCAAAAATATGATTCAAACATGGGAAAAACAAACAAACACTGACAAAGATAGCTATGAAAAAGAAACGTGATCTTTGAATGTACTAGAGACAGACTTTGGTTAAAAAAATAAAATAAAAAAGATGTACTTATACACATAGACAACAAATATTAAATCCATAACTGTTCAAATTAATGTTTTGAAATTCCCAATTGGTAAATAGTGAATGGGGCAGAGGAGCAAAGATTCTTCTTCTTTTTCTTCTTTTTTTCCCATTCTTCCTACACTGGATAAACAGGTACAGAAACCAGCCAGTTATATATGACCCTTTAATCTCCACTCACACATGCTTGTTTCTCACTTGTGTCATAACTGCCCTATCTGAAAGAGTACATCACAGATGACAGATGCAACCATAGAGTTCAGGACAGCTGATATTGAGATATCCAGCAAGCGGCCCTCATGTAAAAGGAATTCGGAGCGGTTTTCCTCCACCCGAGCCATGGCCAACAAGGCCTTGGCTGCCCTGCACATCATGTCCACGCTAGGTGGCTCTAGAGGCGGAGGCTGCACGTGCATAAGGTTATGCTGGCTCTGCTGGTACTGGGCCATGGTGACCCCGTCCTCCAGGAAGCTTATCAAGTTTCCAATGCTTCCCTTCTGCACAGCTATTGCCCTTGCTGCTAATGTGTCCCCTCGGGCGAGGTTTGATAAGAGCGCCATTGACATTTCTCGGCAGACAGGATTTTTGCGGTCCCCAACGTACCTAACCAAAGTAGCATATAGTTTCTCCTGACGACTGAATGGGGGCGTGGCCAATATAAGGTCCACATTATTGTCTTGGATACTGAGTTTACACAGGGTTTCCAGTACAAGTCTCTGAGGCGAAAGGATTGAGTTGGGCCCCACAGTTGGAAAAGGATCTTGTGCCTCTGCTGAGGGGCACACCATCCAGTGCAGTAAGCCATCCAAAATTGGCAAACAGATGCTTTCTGTATAAGCAGATAAGTCTAGCTGCCCAGAAATGTTGGCTAGTGTGACCAATGTATTATCCCTCAAAACCTCAAGGCAGTCCCACCACCATTCATCCTTGCTGCAGGCCACCCCTTTGTCCACTTCTTCCTCTTTTTCATACGTCTGTGGTGTACGCTTTCTTTCTGGGTGCTCATGATGGAGAAGAATCAACTTTCCCAAGATTAACACCAAGCCTGGATGTTTGGACATTTCCACATCATTGCCAGGCACAAAAGATAAGCTGCGAACAATATTTGACACACAGATGCAACGTTTGGCCAAAGAATCTTGCCAGTGTATAATGGTGCATAGAGGAGTTTCATCTCGACTTCGTGGCTCATCTTCCAGCAGTTTGATATTTCGATGACTTTTCACTTGATGGATCCCAAATGGAAATTTACTACTATCTGACTGAGAGTTAGAGTCGGGGTCTTCAGACAATGCTCCCGGACGAGCTGACAAGACATCATCAATAGTGGCTGATATGCTTTTGTCTTGTTGTTCCTCAGATTCTCCTTTGCCCTCTACATTCTTCTTTTTACCTGAGGAGACTGATAGAGATGGCCGCCTGCAAGGAGGAATCTCCATCTTACTCTCAAAGTGGGTCTGAATGTGTTCGGTTGTATCACCCCCGCCAAGTTGCCAATGAAGAAGCCCACTGTTGAATTCCTGAACATGCCCCAGCCTATCAGATCGGTCAACAACAAATAAGTTGTTTTTCTTTACAATTTTTATTGGCAACTTGTCAAACTTACTGGCTTGTTTTGGCCTCTCACTTGGATCAAGAATGGCACCAGGTGGAGGAACAAGAGTGCTCTTTCCTTCTTCTGTATTCTCATTTTCTTCTTCTTCCTCTTCTTCCTCCTCATCTTCCAAATCATAAAAGTAATCAATACATTCATCGTTTTCTTCCTCTTTCCTGACATCCTCTGTTGCAGACTGCCCATCCTCATTCAGAGATGAATTATGATCTTGCAGTTTTGATCCTGGATGTCCCACTTCATATTCCATAAGGATCCCAAAAATATCAATCAGGCATTTTCTAAAATATTCCACCAACAGCTCAAGAAAACCAGATAACTGAGGAAACAAAGGGAGGAAAAACAGAAAAAATGGTAAAAGGGACATGTTAGACCATTATAGAATTGTGTAAGTAAGAAAGGAATACATTTTTTTAGAAAAAAAAAATTTAGATTTCCCTTTACAAGATTCAGAATTGATTAGTCCTTTCTTCCTATTTACATATAAAACAAATATTTTTAATACAGATATTTTAAATACTTTTAATACAAGTGACCAATAATCTGTAGATTATAGAGTTCAGAGTACACCATAATTAAAAAAAAGTTAACAATATGAATTCCTTAAAAGTTTACTTTTGAGTAAATACTTTTTGAATACTTTTTAGTATTTAGTCCATATGATTGTAAAAGTGAATTGAGTCTTGTTTTCAAGGAAATTTCCTTCCCTCTTAAAGCATGTAAACCATTACATATGATCCTGCAGCTACAATTATTTGTATAATGAGCCGTGGTGGCACACTGGTTAGAATTCAGTATTGCAGGCTAACTCTGCTCACTGCCAGGAGTTCGATTCCTTCGATCCTGAAAGGCTCAAGGTTGACTCAGACTTCCATCCTTCTGAGGTCGATAAAATGAGGACCCAGATTTTGGGGGGCAATATGCTGACTCTGCAAACCGCTTAGAGAGTGCTGTAAAGCACTGTTAAGTGGTATATTAGTCTAAGTGCTATTGCTATAATTATATAATCATACAATTATTTGTATAATTCTTTGCCTTAGCTTACTTTACTTTAGCAGTTAGAACAAGAAGACTCATGGCTTTTACATTCACAGGTTGGTGTAATACATGGAGTTGAGCAAAAATCCAGTCCCGTGGCATGACAACGTGCACCCTTACCTCCCCATTACATTACATTACAGGAGAACAGGAAAATTTGCCATTTGTTGAGCCACCCTGTACGTCTTCTGTGCTCTTTGGAGGACTTGCCCTACTCCTAAGGGGAGTTGGATGGCTTAGATATTGGAAAGCATAGCAACAAGGAATATGGGCTTCCCCCTCCATTTACAGAAGGAATGGTGACATTGAGATGAAAAATAACCAACCTACCTGCGAGAGATTGAAAGTAGCCACTGTACTGTCATCGTACAGAAGAATGTTAATAGTGTCTAATGCCCAAGTACTTTCTGCAAGAAGTCCTGATTTAAGAGACATCATCACTCGCCAGGCTTCTGGACTCACTGGAAACAAACAAACAAACAAAGCAAGAAAGCATTTATTAAGAAGGAATCTGCAGCAGCATCGGAAGCCCGAAGACAGACATAATTGGCTTTTTTTAAAGAGCAGAGAGATGCTATACTTGCATGAGTTCCAAAGTATTTCCAAATAATTTCCGATGCCCTATTATATATTTGTATGAAAAGAGCTAGACTGTTGTGAAACTGAAGGGATGACCCTCTCTAAAATCTAGGAAATTAACAGAGACAGTAAGGTTTTATCTCAGTTAATTTAGAAATACATATGTAGATGTGTCACACATGCTTTATGGTACACAGTGAAAACCGTGTCTATTCTGATGAAATGCTCTGCTTTAATATTGTAAAACTCAGTTAATATCCATATCCTTTAAAGCAGTGGTTCTCAACCTTTTTAATGCCGCGACCCCCAACCGGTCGTAAGTCGAGGACTAAACCGGTTGTAAGTCGAGGACTAAACCGGTCGTAAGTCGAGGACTACTCAACCGGTTGTAAGTCAAGGACTTTCCCTGCCCGGGAGCGCCGCGCATGCGTGGTTCTGCCCCCTGCACCGGCCGAGGCGTAGCTGGCAAGCGGCAGAGACAGAGTAGGCCGACCACCAGCTGGCCCAGCCCAAGGGAGGTAAGGCACCCACTGGAAAAGGGGGAAAAATGACGGACAAAAAAAATGGCGGACAGCCTTGCTTGGCGACCCCCGTGAAATGGTCGATCGACCCCAAATGGGGTCGCGAGCCATAGGTTGAGAACTGCTGCTTTAGAGTAGGACAGTGTAGAGAAAAAGCAGCTTTATAATGGAAGAGGTTGACAGAGGACAGATCACCACTGCCATATGTTTATTAGTTTCTTCCTCTAAAGAAAAAAAAAATAAGTTTGCTTTAGCACTCTTACAATGCTCACTTAAAGCATACACTGATAAAGTACCAAATTTAAAAAAAACAAAGCAAAAAAAAACAACCTGCTAGGAAACTAATTCTCCTGGAGTTTTCTTTTAGGGAAGGAAAGCTACCAATAGAAGGATAGTATTTACAGCTTGAGTGATATTCGAACATATCTGTAATAGTATCTTGTTGCATGTTACAGAGACATATTCTGTAAGATGCAACACGATACTATTCATCAGCAACTTTAGAAAATGGGGCATATATTAGTGCAATAAGACTATTTTTGCTCTCTTTCAAAAAGATGACTGATCAGCATGTCCAGAATTTGTCAATATCATATCTCCTAGATCAATTTTCCAAGTAACAGTGCTGCTATACTGCTCCAAGTCAAGCTTCCACAGCCTTTACATATATTTTAACTGTTTCCTTTTGTCAAGAGTTACTACTCCATCAACAACTTTACTCCTTGAAAGAGAGCTTTCAAATGAAAACAATAACAGTCTTTATTGTTTAAGAGTTACTAGATATAACATGCACTGTATGTGAATGCAGACTTTTGTTCTGAGATCATAAGCAATCACTAATTATAAACAATATAAACTACTATGAAAGTACACAATAAGAACAATATCATCTTAAAATAATACTGTATTGTACCTCTCGCAACATCAACTTTCATCTCTCTATTGAGGTAGCTTGCTTATTTCAAGGGGGAACAAAACATTAAAAGATTTGGAAGACTGTACCTAGTATAAGAGCTCTTATTTTGGTAACATAAAAGAAACCATTATACTTCCCTGAATATTGAGTATTTATTTGTAGTTTAGTGATTGATGATACATAAATCATTATTCCTCCCATGAAACAAATTTGAGCTCAGCTTCAATTTAATAAAACTAATTTCTTAAGTGAATTAATATACAGTAAATGCAAGCTCTACAAAATTAATGTAAAAAGTCTCTCTGTCTGTAAGGACAATAGGAAGACTTACCAATATCTTTTGAGGTAATCTTTCGCCTTGGTTTTAAAACTGGCTGGGATGCTTCTACCGAACCTGGAGGAAAAGTGACTTCCCGCCTAAGAGATGGTGGTGGCTGTGTTGGAGGACCTGTGACCTGCGAGACTGGAAGAGTGGGCATAACTTTAGGCATCTTCATAGAGGATAGGAAAGGAGATTTACTGGGAGACATACGATTTTCATGAGAACGTGGGAAAGATGCAGGGCTAGGAGCTCGAGATATGTGGTTTGGCATTGATGGTGGCGTCTGATAGGATGACTGAGGAGGTCGAGTAATAGGCTGCATGGAAGCAGAGGATGACATGTAAGAAGGCTGTCGCTGGTTGACATGAGAAGGCCACTGGCTTTCATGGTTTATTCTCTGGTCAGGTACCATTATATCATCAGTACGATTCATCCCTGGATAAGGTGGGGCCTGTGCAGGGACCCCAGGGCCTTGCCTGTTCTGATATGGATAAGACATATCATTTCTTGTGGGCCATATATTTTGTTGAGGGCTTTCACTGGAAGCTGATGACTGCATAGGGCCAGCAATCATCTGTGGAGGTATTCCATGTTGTTGCATTTGTCCAGGACCTTGGATCCTCTCTCTGTTATAAGGATATGGATATTGTCCCTGGATGGGTCTCCTATCTGGTCCAGAGTAAGCACTGCTGTACTGGTTAAACAACTCCTGCTGTTGGTTGCTGTATTGCATGTTAAACATATCTCCATCATGACGTTTTGCTGGAGGTCCATATATACCATCCATATGGCGTTTGTAGTTCTGAAAAAATAGACACCAAATATTTACAGTAACATAAAATATTGGTGCATTGGTGTGGTAGAATAATTACAATATACTTACAATATTTTAAATAGACATAATCATCTTTATTTTCCTTAGTGTTTGAAATACGTACAGTGACCTTTTAATTATTTGAATAAATATGCATAAAGTGGTTGAAAGTTTGTCCATAAATAATACATAACATTTAAAATGAATAATGATTTTAGTGTCACATTGTATGAATATGACCGTAGGCATAAAATGAAGTACCAATTTCATTTTAGGAATTGTTTTGAGGTAAATACTACATCATAATTAAATGTCTTAATATTTCTTTTCCAAATATTAAGTTCTGGAAGTGGGATCAGGAAGTTTGATAAAAATGTATTTATTAAGATGTTTTTAGATTTCTGTTTGATTCTGAATGCTGAATATTTTTTATAACTTTAAACTCATTATTCTGAGAATAAAAGAAAATATCTGTTCTTTCTTACATGAAAAAATGCTATGGTATTGGAAAACATGCCCACATAAATGTATAATATGAATAAAAGTACTCTAGTTTGGGATAAAAAGTTTATTTAAGAAACCCTAAGATAAACCTAGAATTTTCTCAGTCAATAAAACAGAATAGTTTTAGTGAATGTTCTGCATCATTCATAACATTAGCCAATTGTTGTTCAGAAATGTTCCATATAAAAGGATACAAATATAAATTTCTTGTAAGGAGCAAACATCATTGTACTTTTATTTTGCCAGCGCCAAAAGCTTAGATTTATAGAATGAATTTTCCAAAAGGAATACTATAAAACTGTTTACCTGCTGCTGTGGAAACATTCCTGATTGGTGTCCTCCATAGGGGGGCTGTCCAGAAGGAGGAGCTTGCATTGGATACTGCGGTCCATATGGTTCATGCCTGCAATGAAAAACATGAGCTGTACATTAGTGCTTATGATTTCTAAAGTGCCTCAAAATATTGAAACTGCTTGTCCCATCAAAACAGTTTATATCCTTCATGAAGCCTGAAAATCTCCACCAGCATCCTCGGTTTTCGTTTCAAATGTCCTCCACCAAATGCAGTACAGTATATTTTAAATGAAGTGGTTTAAATTTTCGATTACACTTAATTCCACTCAATCTTATTCAGTACAAATGTAGCAGAGTAATTCAGTGATCACTCTCTTATAAACTTTATCTACTGTTTTATGGGGTAATAATGTACCAATATTTTTTTTTTAAAAAAAGTGATGTCTCTGTTCTCAGGATTGAACCTGCCTACTATCAGATCAAAACAACTAGTGGCCTGGATGCAGACACGTTTCACATTTCTTCTGATGACTTAGCAGGCTATGGTTCCACGTTCTTGAATATCACTTGGCAATGTCTGAATGAGCTTTAATACAAAAGCATCTGACTAAGGTACAGTAACTGAGAAGAAATACAACTGGCTGGCAGAAGCAGATTCCATACTTGATATTCAGAATGTTGGCAACAACATATGATTACCTAATTTTGCTAGTGTTACAGTTTAAAAATGATGTATGTATAAGTGAGTAATGCATGACCTAATACACATTCTAATATTAGGTTTTTTTTAAAAAAATATTACAAATCTGATAGATAGTTGAACTGGAATACAAAGAAATAATGATATATAAAACAACAGTAACAATACTAAGATCACAAACATATCTAATAAAAGCAACTAAGAGCCACTCTTTTAAACTATTTAAATGAGCTTATTATGTATTGGACTCCGAACTTAGGAGGTTTAGGTGCAGCCTCAAACCTACCTGGGATTGGAGAAAAGCATCATCTAAATATATTTTATCCAAATAAATAAAACATTACTAATATTATGATAACAGCACAAATATCATGATCGGAAGTGTCACAAGTACAGCAGAAAAATACAGACAATGGGGCAAAGGAGAATGGAGAGTTTCGGTTGTGCACATCGTCTGTGTGCCAGTCTTGAGACCTATGCCCAAAAGACAAGGCATTTACCATGGGAGAAAAGAGACCGAATTCCCCAATTTCCTAAGCAATGCAGTTTCCTTGTTTATTGCATTGTTGCATTAAATACACATATGGTTGATTTATAATACCTCTATAAAAATCTATATTGCCCCAGTGGTCTCAAGTGGAGAAATCTGCTTAAAGTGAAAATAATTGAAATTCAAGAATTTTGTCACTAAAAATATAAGCTGTTTAAATTGTATTACATAGATAGATAACCTTTATTGTCATTTTTTTTTACTGTGGGCACATTGGCATACATTAAAAATGAAATTTTGTTGCAAAATTTAACCAAATTTTGTTAGTTAAATTAGGTTAGAGATAATTGTCGTGTTATGACTTTATAGTGATGTGTGAAACAAATTTACTTTAAGGTTTAAGAGGAAGCAGCAGCCGGTATTTCAAGCACATGTTCAATTAATTTATCTATGAAAAGACATCAACAGAGAAACATCTGAGAACCTCACTGTTTTACAAATGAATGTAAAGTAAAAGGCTGAGAAAAGTATTCTATGGTGAACGGTTTTATAATGTGTAAACATGCTGTAATCTCAAGTTCTCTACATGTTCCAAATGAATCCATCTCTAGAATCCAAACTTTAAAAAAAAAAATCCAGAGTAAAGCATAAAAACCATCTACCAAACACTGTAACCATGCAACCATCATTATTCTCAAGGAGCTTATGCCAAAGTCTTGCAGAAAATCCGAGAGCATGAAACACAATACAGCAATCCAGTGTAGCAAATTGCACCTCCTATCCAATAGCCCTTAAGATTTAAGATTATCTGTTAACACAGGTATTTTAAACAGATTAAATTATTCACCTTTGTTGCCCAGGATAACAGTTAGGAGAGTACATGCTTGGGTCACTGTTTGAAGGCACCATGTTGCTTTGACCAGGTGCTCCCATACTGCCTTCAGGACCCAGCCCATGATCCGACCTAAAAATGACAAAGGAAACCTCACACTGTAAAAGCACTTATTCTCCAAGTCGGGTGAATTAAAATAAAATAAAAACCTTATGGAATAGCCAATTTCAATACCAACATTTTCTTTGAGACTGAAAATGTTTTATAGGCCACTGTGGACATTTTGATGAATAAAATTTTAGAGGCTAGCTCATGCGCTGCTGTTTGTAAATTTTGCCTGATGTATAAAGAACTATGCAACTGCGAGTTTCATATCGATTCATGAAACTTACTTAGGATTCTATGTAATTAATAGCTAAAAAGTAATTGTAGAGAGTAAAGAGGATGATCTTGATATTTATTTTATTTATTTGTTAAATTTATTTGCCACCTATCTCTCCATGGAGCCACCCAGAGTACCTTATTTACAGAAATGAAACACAATTAAAATGATAAAAAATAACAATAGTAAAGGAATAAAACAATAAAAATAAACAATGGAAGTGCAACAATATGAAATTAAAAAGATGAGTGGAGGGGGAGAAGGAAGCTGAAGCAGGAGATGGGGTCAGCTAGTTAGTCCAGCAGCCACCTCCAGTGATGTATTTCCCCTACTGGATATCCAAGCCTCATTACAAGGTGACAAAAAGTAGAACATATTTTAAGTCCAGAATGTCCAGATAGTGTTTGGAAGCAGATCAGACAAACAGTTCTATAATTCACTGAACTATAAAAAAAGGGAGGAGATACAAAACAATCAATTTGCAAAGTTCTCTTATTGTAGACAATCTCAATAAAAGTAGTTTTAGCTTTCCTGTGGAACTAACTTCTTGGTTTGGTCTACCTAATAATGTTGACCTCAATCTTGCAAGTCTGTGTTGTTACTTCCTTCTTGAATTAGGAAGCTGCTTTTGAATGTTATGAACTTTACTCTTTATCACCTTGGCAACGGACCTTGGGTATCTCCCTTAATATCATTGCTCTTACTCTTTATAGTCATTCTCTTTCTTAAATAATGTGATTATTTTTTCCCCAAAAATAAAAACATTAATGCATCATAATCCTTAAGAGGCTACATTTACACGATGAATTAAACCATTTTGAAATGGATTCGTTTTAGCAATTTTTGGTTTAAAAATCCACTGGCATTTCTAATATTCTGTTTCAAAAGAAACAGAATCAGTGATGGAAACTGATTTGAATTCGTTATCTTTTTAGGAAAGTACTATGACATAAAGCCTTCTCTATTATTTTAGCAAAGTTTATTGCTTAATATACATCTGCAATTGTCTTTTTCTTGCTGTCAATTTTCTTAGTAGCAGTTTTCAAAAGTTATCCATAAAGAAGGAGGTACTTCAACAAATGAGCCAAAATTACAATATATTGCTGCTTTTCTGGCAGATAAATAATGCTAAACCAGAAAGTTCACATTGCCAGGCTGCAGAAAAAAAGACACATTCTGCATGGATGTTTTTTTTTCAGAATACTGAAACATGGCAAGAAGTTTACATTTACTAGTATAGCACTAATTTTCATGCAGGTTGAATGTTACTGTAAATGGTATTATTTTGAAGAGAACAAAAAAAAAGGTTTTGCTACTTTGTGTATTTTATCATGCTTCTACAGCCATTGTTCGCCACCCCCTCCCCTATTTTAAGGGGGACAATTTGCTTTTCCAAAGAAGGATCTCCCCTCTACTGAATTCCAGCCAATTAGCAACCTCTCTCTTGCTTTGGTTTTATGACTAGGAGTGTGTGGTGGCCTAGCAGTTGAGGCACTGGGCTTGTCAACCGGAAGACTCAAGTACAGTTCAAAAGCATGCAAGTGCAGTGTCTTGGCAGTGTCTTTGGGCAACACTGGCTTCCTCGGCTAGGCAACAGAGATGAGTCCTGCCCCCTTAGTGTCAGACATGACTGGGTAGGGGAAACCTTGACTTTTTTATGGTCTTATGATGTGAGCACAGAACTAAGCTCTCCCACTAGCTTATCTTTGAATTGGGTGTGGGTAGGGATGGGAAGGAATGTATCTCCGTTACCTCTCAGAGGTATCAAGTTTTGTCCTTCTACATTGGTGAGTGTATTGCTTGTCTGCATACCAGAGAATATTGATTCCCACCACATATAAGTTATCTGTGTTGGGTCACAATGTGAATGAGGATATGCTTCCAAATGGAAGTACTGCTACAAGAAAGGGTGATATTTATATTGGGAAGGACATATATATGCATCCTCACCCTGCTCCAATTAATCAACAAAGTTTGACTTTATTGAGGCTGGGATGTATTAAATCAGTGGTTCTTAACCTTTTTGAACGAATCGCCCCCTTGAGCCAATGAGGAAGTTGTCATCGCCCCCCTCCCCCAACATAACCTCTCAATCACAACTTTGCAATACTGCAGACCTCTTAAAATGTGAAATGAATTTATATAAACTTTCATTTCTCTCCCCCAGAATAAAGTTAATAATTTTGTGGATGTGAGGGNTATATATCACAGGGTAGTCAAGCTACGTAGAACCACAACTGCTAGCTTGAAATGAGTGAAAATGAGAAATTTTCAGGGGGAGTGCTGGCTGTGTTTTCACTGTGCCTTTATAGAGCAGACTGGGTGGGTGGTCAAATCTTTCCTCTCCCTCCCTTCCCCCTTCTTTCTCCAGGTGAGGAGAAAGAGAGGGGGAGAGAGACACTTGCGCTTCCTCTCTCTCTTTCCTCTCTCTATCTTTTTTTCTTTCCCCTTTCCCTCTCTCTTTCCTCTCCCTCCCTCCCCCCTTTCTCCAGGTGAGGAGAGAGAGGGAGAGAGAGGCACTTGCGCTTCCTCTCTCTCTCTCTTTCCTCTCTCTCTCTCTCTTTTTCTCTTTCCCCTCTCCCTCTCTTTCCTCTCCCTCCCTCCCCCCTTTCTCCAGGTGAGGAGAGAGAGAGAGGGAGAGAGAGGCACTTGCGCTTCCTCTCTCTTTCCTCTCTTTCTCTCTTTCTCCTCTCCCTCTCTCTTTCCTCTCCCTTCCTCCCCTTCTTTCTCCAGGTGAGAAGAGAGAAAGAGAGAGGGAGAGAAAGGCACTTGTGCTTCCTCTCTCTCTCTTTCCTCTCTCTTTCCCCTCTCCCTCTCTTTCCTCTCCCTCCCTCCCCCCTTCTTTCTCCAGGTGAGGAGAGAGAGGGAGAGAGAGGCACTTGCGCTTCCTCTCTCTCTTTCCTCTCTCTCTCTATCTTTTTCTCTTTCCCCTCTCCCTCTCTCTTTCCTCTCCCTCCCTCCCCCTTCTTTCTCCAGGTGAGGAGAGAGAGAGGGAGAGAGAGGCACTTGCGCTTCCTCTCTCTCTCTCTTTCCTCTATCTTTTTCTCTTTCCCCTCTCCCTCTCTCTTTCCTCTCCCTCCCTCCCCTTTCTTTCTCCAGGTGAGGAGAGAGAGGGAGAGGCACTTGCGCTTCCTCTCTCTCTCTCTCTTTCCTCTCTCTATCTTTTTCTCTTTCCCCTCTCCCTCTCTCTTTCCTCTCCCTCCCTCCCCCTTCTTTCTCCAGGTGAGGAGAGAAAGAGAGAGGGAGAGAGAGGCACTTGCGCTTCCTCTCTCTTTCTCTCTATTTTTCTCTTTCCCCTCTCCCTCTCTCTTTCCTCTCCCTCCCTTTCTCCCCCCCATCTTCTGCTCAACTCACATTCTTCGCTGACAAAGCAGCCGGGACTCCGGTGCGCCTTCTCAGCCAGCTGGGCCAATGGTCCCGCAGCTGGAGATCGCAGGGGCTGCTCTCTCTCAGGGCCGTGGCTTGCGGGAAGGCTGGCCTGCTCAGCAGAGGCTCTGGCAGGCTGCTCCCAGCGGGGATTCCAGGCTTCCCCGTGCGGTTCCCCGACCACGTGTACCTCGGACGGGGCCAGCCAGGGAAAGGGACTTCCTGGCCG
>NW_015387480.1:468990-487310 GCF_001527695.2 Protobothrops mucrosquamatus | reverse complement strand
CTCTCTCTACAAATGGCGGAGGACGCTCGGAGCTGCAGGGGAAGGCTCAAAAGTGTCCCCAAAACATCTCGCTCCATCGCCCCCCTATCGCCCCCTTTTCGTTCCATCGCCCCCACGCCGCCCCTTTTCGTTCCATCGCCCCCCTGAAAAATGAAATCGCCCCCTGGGGGGCGGTACCGCCCAGGTTAAGAACCACTGTATTAAATGACTATCCTGGAAATGAGAATCTGTTTGTTTACGTAGAATTTTGTATTTCTCTACAACAGCCAGCACAAAACCATCAGAAAAAGGTGCAATTTCCCAGAGCTGGTTCATTAAGCATACACACGCACACAACACACACACACACACACACTGAATAGTAATGCTGAAATCTGATTAAGCAAAAAAAAAAATCAAATATAGCCCTCTATAGACAAGGAGAGTCCTTATTCATCACACACTCACTTTCTTACACAAAATAGACTTGTTCTCTATTAGTGGTTTTGCTCTCGCTGATTTTCTGAAAAGCAATAAATGGCTCAGCTAAATGGTCTGTTAGAAGGTCAGTGACAATGCAGAATCTTTTCACCATTTCTCTCTGCCTTTTGAAGCTGATGAAATCTCACCTCCGATCATAACCACTTCCATAGGGAAACTGTTGGCGTTGGCCTATGCCCATGTTGGACATGGTTCCAGCGGGACTCTGGCTGTATATATCCTGCATGCCACTGTTGGGCATTTGTCCAGGGGCCATGAAGGTTTCACTATTTCCAGGCACTATGAAAGAAGAAGGAAGGAAGGAAGGAAGGAAGGAAGGAAATAGCATAACTATATTATTTGAAAGATATATGATTAAGAAATATTAAATACCACTGATGTTCAGAGAACTGAAGCAGAATAATCCAACAAATAGTATGAGAGCTGAGGAGATACTTATTTCAGCAGTAGTGCCATTATAATGCCACTGTGTTTTACAATAACTGGGACCACATCTATACTCTAAACATACTGTATTTTATAATTTAAAACCCAAATAAACATCTCAAGCAATTTTTGAGTTTTCTACTTTTTGTCTCAAGAAAGGAGTCTATTACTAACCTCCAAATCTCCACTGGATCAATATATCAGTATTACGATCTCAGCCATTTTTGTTCTCTAAGATCAGCCTATAAATGAAATGAGTATTTCCATACCTATTTGTGTAATGAATTTGGAAAGGAAGATATCTAAATACCTACTGGCTACTGGATAATGGATACTTTCTAAAATATCAATCTACCCATAAATAAGCTTTTTCTCCCTCTTGGAGGTGACATAAAACACAGATCTTTTCAGGTTTTGATGTTGGCTTTGGAATACTGCATCCAGAAAAACTGTAAGTGACCAGGACTGGTAAATCTGGGTACTAAATAAAAATGTTTTTCCCAAGTTTTTTTACAGCTTTTGATATGCTCATTTTAAATTTCTGCTTTAACATTGAAAATGCTGCTGTTCTTATTTTATTGATTTACTTGTTTTATTGCTCTATTATTTATTCCTGCTTTCAGATTCCTAACTGGAAGTCACTTTGGAAATCTCCTTGGGACTTAAGAGTAATAAATGATTTTACAGATGCAGAATATTGTCTAGTATAAATCACGACTTAGTCATTATCTCTCATCTTGAAGTATACTGCAAGGTTTTTGTGAATGTAAAATAGTTGTTGTAACTGTATATACAGATGCCTACCTACATACTGTACATACATAAATAGAATCTAGCCATGAAAGGTACTCTAGAGAGGCATTTTTGTTCAGGTTTTGTGAAATAATTGAGTCCTGTTGTACAGTCAGAATTTTGCTAAAGTTTCAGTATGACTTTTTTGTATTTTTATGTATGTATGTTATGTCTGTTTACATATGACTTTTAAAGGGATTTGAATCTCAGTAGTCATAATTTAAATGATCTATTTAACTCAAATCTCTACACATTTTAGACACCGCTGAGACATTTGTCTAGATCTAAAAATGTAGCAGTTGGAGCAAGTTTCCATAATGTGGAACTGTTGCAAGAGATCCTTACTTCCCTGTCAAAGAAGTTTTTCCCAAGAATGTTATAGGGCACAGACACATTTTTAAACCATTACAGAAACTCCTTTATAGCATGCCGATTTATTCCAGCAAACTTCCTGTAGCAGTCCTATCTTATCTAAATGTGAAATAAGACAATGACAATTGGTGATTACATTAAGATTTAGACTAAAATAATATATGTCATAACATTGCATGTACCAATGAAGGAGAATATTTGTAGCTCAGAGTTGAAATGAGGGGTCCTTGGTGCTCTCAGAGTTTGCTTGTTTTCTTGCAGACATTTCATTACCCTAACTAGATAGCATCATCAGTGCTAGTAAGGAGTGCTGTTTACTGTCAGTTTATATTCTGGGGTCCAGACAAGCAAGACACCAGAATATAAACCGACAGCAAACAGCACTCCTTACTAGCATTGATGATGTTACCTGGTTAGGGTAATGAAACGTCTGCAAGAAATTACAAGCAAGCTCAGAGAGCACCAAGGACCCAACATTGTATGTCTTACTAAACTGGCTTGTATATTATATAATCTGAGTTTACCAAATCCTGTTGCTTACAGAAAAGTAATTGGCCTAAGTTGAGACTATTGGTATAATTCGAACAATATAATTATTAAAACTCTTCCATATAATTTTCTGTATCATAAAAGGAACTTCTTAAACTTATTGGCAAAAATTCTCTGCACTAATCTCTTAACTTCCAGAACAATAATATAGTTACTTATGAAAGACACAGAAAAGCAGAGATGGAGAAACCCATCTAGGAACTGATATACACAAACATACAGACAGTCTATGCCCCCCCTCCCCCAGCAAGGAGATACCTTTTCTCATCCCACCAAAAGGATCCTTGTTTGGCTCAAAGGGCATCCTTCCCATCATATCTGGCATATTCATTGATTGCTGATAGGGTGCATTTGGAGTCATGGAGTTCCGTTTTGGGTATGTGGAATCACTTATATCCGAAAAGGGATCATGTACACTGACTGAACTATTTCTAAAGAGATAGAACATAAAAAGGTATTTGAGTTATAGAGACACAGTTATAGATGAGCAATGCCTGATCAGATGGTGATCCATAAGTTCAGAAAGTTAAACTGTTGTGAAAATCACCACTGTTGCCTTAGCAGAATATGATATATAAGATAGTCAAAGTATATAGAACAAGTGTTCAAGTACCTCATTTTCTACCTGAGCCAAGAAGTTCAGAGTGGCATATGAGGAGAACACCTATTTGTCCAAGGGCCATAAAATAAACTTCATAGCAGAGCTGGGATTTGAACAAAAGTTTCTTAAATTCAATCCAGCAGTCTAATCATCCCAACGTAGTGCCCCCTTTCCATCATTTATATGCATCACAGATCAATTCTTGGTTTCAGAACTTAATTTATATCAAGAGTATTATGCCTTATGAAATGGCACTGTATGATTAATTTATTCATTTTAATTGCATCAATATTAAACATATGGATATAAGCAGATAACCTTTTACATTTAGTTGGCAGATCTCTGATCATATCCAACCTCTGATCATTGAATATTCCCCCAAGAATTATCTCCAAAGAAATACCCTTTTGTATGTATGGATTGAAATAACACATATGGACAACAATGGGCAATTTTTAAAATCAGTGAGTAGGGTTGTACATGGATGTGCCTGTGTGTTGGCAGATAAACAATTCAAATTGTGCACAAACGATTATTTCTGAAGTTTTTTTTTCAAAGTCAGATGCTGCAGGAAATAATGGAGAAGTCCTTTTAGGGAAGAAATAGAACTGTATTTAGTTCTCTTCAATGGGATTAAGCCATGATAATGGCTTACTTGGAATTGCTTGCTAATTTTCTCCATTTTTTCTGGTTGTTTTTGCATACATCTGGACACAGTTGCACACATATCTGTATATACACACAAAGAGTTCTACAGTGAAAAAGCAGAAGCTTCATCCTGCAAACTCATATAAAATTAATCTTAAGGCAAAGCTTTTTTTACATTTTTAGTTCTGCAATCAATGCAGCCTCGAACCAAAGACTGAAGAGTTTGTGTCTGTTTGTGTATCGAGGAAATTGAAATTAAAAGCAATGTTTTCACACATCAGATTGAATCTCTGCATTTTCAGATCCCATACCTCTCCTTTTTTTTTTCATTCCTGGTCAGGGGGAGGGGTGAGATTGACAATATGGTGGCAAAGAAAGATGGGGTAACTGCCACTCACCATCAATGATGTCATGGGCAGCATCCAAGAAATGCCCGTGACACTCATTTTCCAGATACCAATAATATTTCCCACAACATGTTGCATTTTGAGTCACAGGAAAATGCAACATCCCTGAAAGAGAGAGAAGGTGTCTGGATTTGGGGCAGTGACTGCACTTGCCAAAGCACAGATCCAATATCCTGAAAGGCTCTAAGAAAAGTACCTGCTGCTCTGTGTAGGTGTCATCTGTCCGTGAGGCGTGGACGCTGGTGTTGGAGGCTTGAGGTCACTTGGCACTTCTGTCATGGAATTGCTCCCCGTAGACTGGGGGGTCTGTGGACCCTGAAGAGAACCCGAGTTAGCTGAAATTTTTTTTAAAAAAAGGGGAAAGGAAAGGAAAAAATATCAGGTGTGAACTCTCACATGCGTAAAAAGAAAACCGAGACAAAGGAGAAGAGAGGTATTTGTGAAGAGAGCTCATTTATTTTAATTGAATATACCTCGTAGATGAGATGTGATTTATTTTATTAAATTCTGCATTGGCTAAGAATTCATCATTAAATACTGCTTAAGCAAAAATTGTCCAACAGGGCAGATATAATGGAATTGTACAGGTTCCCTGTATCCGAAACTCTAAATTCCTTTCAAAATATACTTAACTTGCAAGAAAAATACACTCCCAGACCATAACAGAAAAGTCCAGAAACACCAAGTTAATGTTCTTGGATCATTTTTGTGGAATCCTGGTTGGTCTCTGAGGTTGGCTGTTTTCTTGCAAACATTTTATTACCCAACTAGGTAACCTCTTCAGTGCTGAAGGAAGTGGGATTAGCTCTTGTTTATATACAGTAGCTTGCCCTGTCAGTGTTGGCTGGAGTATTGTTTACTATTTGATTGTTTGTCTGAGCTGATAGTTCCAAACTCAAGACAAACTCAATTCAAGTTGGATCTTTTCCTTAGAAGCATCATGCAGCAAAATAAAGCACCAACCCTTATATTTACAGGGTCTTATAAAGGAGAAACTTTGGGAAAGTCTGTGATTCTAAGGTCTTGATATGAGGAGATCCCAATATATATGATGTGGATTCATAAATACTTAGGATGAAGCTGATGGAATAATCTCTCTGCCAGGCAATCAAATGTCTAAATTAGCTCTTAAAATATGGGCTTTTTTTCCCTCTGATGAGATTAGCTTGTCTGTTCACTAATTGCTCCCTAAAATATGGTGAAAACAGTTTTTTCTGCTTCAACAGCTTAGAAAAAAGAGCTGTAAATCACATAACTGCCACAAAAGATCTATTATGTTGCACACTTTCTATATAACACGTTATCAAGCCAAGCTATTTATTTACTTTATAATATTTATAACCTGTCCCAATCCTAAAGGTCAAAAGAAACAATACAAACTAACTAAAAACAATTACAATAAATCATCCCAAACCTAAACATGATAGGCACTGATAAAACTAAACTTTCCAAATGCTAAATGTATTCTGAAATAGAACTGCTTTAATTTGAGCATGAAATGCTAGGAGGCTTGGGCTGTGGGTACCTTTGGGAGGAGGATATGCGGAGAAGAGCCATCATCTGCTGCAGGCCCCAGGCCCTTCACAAAACTGGGATCTGCAACAGGCCATCTCTGGATGACCTGGCTAGATAGCAAAGACAATTCTGGCAAGGGGTGATCGGATAAGTCCCAGGGTTGTGCTGTACAGGCTATAAAGGTCATGACCACCACTCTGAAATTAGTTGGGAAGCCTACTGGTAATCAATGCAGCAACTTCAAAGTATGTGTTACTTTAGCCCAGGGGTGACCAAACCTGGCAACTTTAAGATCTGCAGACTTCAATTCCTAGAGTTCTGGGAGTTGAGCTCACAAGTCTTAAAGTTGTCAAGGTTGATCTCCCCTGCTTTAGTCTTTAATTTTCCTTCCTGGGCCTTCTGGCAGCTCCCTTCTATTAAAGAACAGAGCAGCATACGTTGCACAACTATCCTGTACTTGAAATTTACCACTAGAATGAAGAATATATAGTTTGACAAGATAAACATCTAGGTATAGAGAGAACGAGATGAGGTTCCCTCAATAGGTGAATCTCAATTCTACCGTATCTCAGAAGCATCCAACTGGACTTGTTGGCTTCGCTACTGTGCAGTTGTACCCTGTACCCTGAGGCTTGCACAGACTCCACTGCAATTTCCAAAACACAATTGCACTACAATGCCGGTCCTTTTTATTTATACTGTCTCAAATATCCAGTTGATAATACCAGAGAGGGAAGAGGAGGGTGTGTGTGTGTGTGTGGAGTGAATGAAAGCTTTTCCATTGCCCAGCAATTCTTCCCCCCCCTCCCCCGCCAAATTGGAAGAAACAAATAAATACATGAATGTAGCCTCTTGGAACTCTATTAATAGGAGGCCTAACATGCTCTCTAGGATATCCCTACCTTTTGCCAGAAGCTACAAATGTATAAGCTAAAGTAAACAATGGAAAGGTTACTGAAGGTTAAGTACATTCACATACTTCAGTCTTAACAGCCAGACGCCATGCTGGGAAGATAATTTACACAGCATGAACTCGGTGCCCTAATTCTGACAAGGGGGGGGGGAACGAGGGAGGGAAAAGCAGTGGGAGGTTTACTAGGAAACATCACATGTCCACCGCGAATGAAGGTCAATCGGAGGGCACCTTTGTTTATAACCCAGCCCCTTTCCTCGTTTATCTTCCGCTGGGGATTCCCTAGTTGGCTGCCTGCCAGATTTTGTGACATCACCTGTCAGCTAATAATAGAAATGCAGTCAGCCACCTGCCAGCAAAGATAGATGGATTTTTGGTTACAGACTTGACTAATTAAAAGACTGCTTTAGCCCTCCGTGCTCCCTCTGCTTGTTTCTCCGCTGCCAAGGAAACCCTGTGCTCTCTGTAAACTGAGGCTCAAAAGTTTTCTAAAATAAGCCTGCTGAGAACATTGGAATTACAGAAATGTTGGTGGGGGGGGGAAATTGGCTCGTTTCCTTCAGTCTGTTGAAATGAAATACAAAAACAATTCGGCCTGAGTTAAGAAGTGTGCTCAAGACTTCTGGAATTTCAAAGGATGGAAACAGGTTTTGCAAATCTGACTTTTAATGATATATTTGGCACCGGAACTTTTGTCACTTTTAGAGATGGCGCTTGTTAAGTAAGCGATTTTATGACCTTTTTGGGTTGCAGCCATTAAATGAATCACGTTGTCGTTAAGTGAACCGTGCAGTTGTTAAGCAAAAATGACTTTGCTGGTTGGAGGCCCCCCCCTCCCCGGGAACAGCATAAATGCCAATCACGTGATCCTGAAGCACTGCAATGGTTTATAAATTCCCACCGGTTGCCAATTTCGATCGTGTGACTACAGGGACGCTCGTGAGGTGAGACTTTACCAGTGCCCATGTTATTTTTTTTTAATCTATCCCTAACTTTTTAGAAGTTATTTTTTTACATTGGAAGGTCAAAATGTGCAAAATGATATGCCTGCTTCCAGTAACTCTTCCAACTTTAAGGATGTCCTCATCTAGGTGCCAAAGTAAAAATGACAGGTGGATTAAGTCAACACTTTTTCTGAAATGCGCAGAGAAGAGATGCTGGAAACAAGGCGAAGAGGTTTGCTTGGGCTCTGGGTGTATATTGATGCACACTTTTCTGCTCAATTTTTATTTGTGTCTGGGATGCTTAGATGTTGGTGCATGGTTTATGTAGCATTGGAATTTGGGGGCAGTTTATTACCTAGGGCAGGGGTTCTCAAACTTGGCCACTTTAAGACTTGTGGACTTCAACTCCCAGAATTCCCCAGCCAGCCATAGCTAGCTGGGGAATTCTGGGAGTTGAAGTCCACAAGTCTTAAAGTGGCCAAGTTTGAGGACCCCTGCCCTAGGGCCTTTCTGAGGTGATATGCGCATTTTGCATTATTGTTGTTGTTGTCGTCATTACTGAATGTGGAGGATATTTGGGTGTTTTGTCTGTCATGCACGTTTCCCTGAAGATCCCCAGTTTGCTTTTGATTAAATGGATACAGAGTAAAAACTGAGTGTCAAAAGAGCATGAAGCTTGTTCTCTTACCTCTACATTGTTATTTTTTTTTTCATGAGAAAGTTTATTTTCTTTTGAGCAGGCATTTTGTGAATATAGCCATGTCCACAATGACAGGTATTTATGAATGGGAAAGTGCCACCATGGTAGCATGTTTTGTGCCCTAATGCTTTTTTCAGCATTGCAAATTAGCATGTAGTAAGGTGAAATTCAATTATAGATCCAGCAGTAAGTTAGGAAGAATATGGAAAACATAATTTGGCAAACACACTCTTTTCTCCCCTTCAGTATATACTGAAGAGAATTCTGCTTAGTAATTGACTTTTTATGAATAAATTGTGATTCAAAGAACTGAAAGCTGAAACACTAACAGCCTTCTATTTCCTTTCTTCAAGCACCATTATGCATTGTTAACTCTGTTCATATATTTTGCACTGTCAGTGTGTCCCTAAATTGCTTGTACAGAACAAGTATTGGAAATTAGGAGACTAATCCTTAGATATTTTGTAAAAACCCTAACTCAGCAGTAAAATCTATGAACAACAACTCATACTGGTGAAATTTTTCCCAGATGTAATCATGTTTTTGTTTTGAAAAACAAGTTTTCACTTGGTCTAAATATATCTTTCTGAACAAAATATAATACTGATAAGATATTTAAATATGGGCTAAATGTTTACACCATGAACGCTGACATTTCTCTGCTTTACCATTTATTCAAAGTAAAGCTAGATTTTCCATTTGAAATCTGTTTACTTCAGGCTGTTAAGAGAGTATTGAGGTGTAAACAGTTATGATGAAAAGTAAATATTGGCACATTGGTTTAACTATATGGAAAAATACATTCCTAACACTGATTCTTTTTGTTTATGGAATATCCATCTAAATTAAAGTGTTCCAGCACCATCACTGACACAATAGGGCTTTCACAGATATTACAGTAATGGAATTGCTATTATTCAATTTATCCCAGTATTTTAAGTTTGTTGTTTCACTCCTCAGCATATTTCCTGTGGTTACTTCCATTGCAACAAAAAGCTAGTAATCTACAACAAATGTTTTCGTAGTATTTCTGCTGGAAAAATAACTCTCATCTCTGGAAAGTAATATTTAAAAGACTGATAGCTTTATTAAGACATAAACTTTCTTGGACTGAAGCCCACTTCATTATAAGAAATAAATATTGCTCTCAGTTGGCAAATATATATTTATAGGTGGGTGTATACATACATCCAGAACATACTTAAATATTTTCCTAAGGCACACAGTAATCCACAGTAATATTAATTTCAGAATGAATAAAATCCAATTTTATGAATAATTGTTTAGTTTGGGAATTTTCCATTGCTGCCTATAAGTGAAGTATTTTTGTTGAAATACGGTCACCTTGCCAGACAAAAGAATTCAGAGATCTAAGTGCTCTTCAGTCGGTTTCCTAGTGTTCAGTGTTATTTTTCTATTCTTTTAAAGGAAACAGACCTGTTTGTTCCTGTTCACAAGCGCTAGAATATAATATCATATTGGAGGAACAACTGAATGAGCCCTTAATGGCCAAATAAAATAGCAGGTTAACTGAGTTATATTACGATAGGACTATCTATGGATAGCCCCACCATTTTAGTCTCTCTCTTTAAACTTCTAGCACACATTTTTTACAACATGCTACATTTTTATGGCCTATGGTAGGCTTCCTTACTATGCTTCCTCCTCTTCTTTGGGCCTCTCACAGTCCTCTAGAAATTTTTTTTTTCTCTCTCTCTCAGGAATATTCTGTTACTTTTATGTATTATTTCATTTTTCCATGATCCCTGTTCGGTCTTCCTATTTTTATTTATCTGCAATTTGCTGCCTCTATTCTCTTGCTTTCACTGTTTTCTAATGCTACCTAATAGTTCTATTCC
The DNA here is from genome assembly GCF_001527695.2 of Protobothrops mucrosquamatus. Classification (NCBI taxonomy): domain Eukaryota; kingdom Metazoa; phylum Chordata; class Lepidosauria; order Squamata; family Viperidae; genus Protobothrops; species Protobothrops mucrosquamatus. Next base: position 477,104 of record NW_015387480.1, on the reverse strand, counting down.
CAGGTTTCTATCATCTCCAGAACAAACAAACAAACAAAAACCCTAAATACTTTCCCAGGTTTCTGTGATATCAAAGCAGCTCAGCAAATCACTGCCCCAAACTTCACCACCGACAGTAAAACATTTGTTTGTCAACATTAAATATCAATGAAAATAAAATGTTATGAATAAGAAATGCAAAAACAACAGAAGTCCATAGAAAGATTTTACTATATGCTGTAAAGCACTGGTTGGAACAATGGCATTAGAATTTTGCACTGCTAAAAAAGTTTTAATAAAAATGGAAATGCAGCCTGATTCTGCTTCAGTAATGTGGAGTTCATTTTACTTCCATCAGGAATTAGCAGTAAACATTTTTAATAGTTATTAATGGAGCTAAATTTAGCATGCAGAATGTTGGTACAGATTTGACAGATATTTGTTCGTGTCAATATGAATATATGCAAATCCTTTAAGAGATCTGTTGACATAGGTAATCAAGAACTACTAAAATATCCCTCATTTATGAGCTTCAGAAATTAATTAGGAATATCTACATGTGGCAGATGTTTTTATGAGATTTAAGTTGTTTAGTTAACTCCATCTCCTGTGCATTTTTTAAAAAAGATTATTTCTGTAGTTTTTCAACTTACCAGGAGATGGCGGCTGAATCTTAGCTTGTTTCTTAGTATCTCCGGTGCTGAAGACTTCTGGAGGGGGTTCCTCCCCTCGTTCAATCTTGCATTCAAAGGCAAAGAGGTATTGAATATATTGTTTTTTCAAGGAGCTGGCTGCACTGCTCGAAGTGCCAACGTTTAGGTTGGTAGACAGCTCACGCCACTTCTTATTTTTATTAACCTAGGAAATGAAGGAAGGAACTAAGACACAAATAAATAAAATAGCAGGTTGAGTGAACTGTAGCAAAATGGATTGATAAAAAACCTGAAGACAGAAAAGGGAAAAATCTACATGTAATGTCTTTTAAAAAAACCTTTAATGCCCATTATTCTCACACTTAATAATGCATAAACATTATCTGCACTTATCAAACCATTAAGAAAAACTTACTTTACCTATATAAAATGCTTTGCTAGAACATCATTTATATCTCTACTTTTTATGCTTTCAGTGAGCTTGCAATGTGTAGTATGAGCAAATTTATCTTGTATACTTTGTTCCTCTGACACACAAATGTACAGTGTTTTTCTTTAAAAAAAAATCAGCTTTTAAAAACAAATTTTAAATGGCAATAATAAAGATATTATTGAAGTGCTTTAATACTGATGCAAAGAATGGTTTTCTTCTTCAAAATAGCTGCTCCAGGTTTGTTCAGCTGGTATGTCTGGTTCAGGGGCTAAAACTGCAGGCCCTTTATAAGAGAGACAGCACTCACTATGCAGAAGATGCAATATGAATTTTCAAAAACATTTCTACAGAGAAAATACTACTGAATGAGATGAATTCTATTGCTAATGTATGGCACTAAAATTCTAAGAGTTTCTTAAATAAAATTGGATTATGTATGAAGACCAAAAAATGTATACTATATGCATCCTTTTGTGTAGGTCCATTATAGTATATTATCTTCACCTCCCTGTTATGGCTAGATGGTTAAAAAAAATCTAACAAAATATGCACCTATATATTTTCTCGATTATAGCATACACAGCTATATGCATTTTTTTCCTGTATGTACAGTATATTTGAAATCACATTTATATGAATCAGTCATTATTTACAAGATGTTCCATATTGGTGTACAAAATTATAATCAGTGATTAGGTGATATTTATATAAGCAGTCTCATTTCACTGATTATGCATGAAGATGAAATTCATTCTCATCTCTTTTTTTCTAGCAAAATTTCAACACAGCCAGTTTGGAATAGCAAGTTAAGGCACTGGTTAGAATTCAGGGGATCATGAATTCTAGTCCTGTCTTAGGCAAAAAGCCAACTGGGTGACATTGGGCCAGTCAACTCCCTCTCAGCTGTAGGATGGAGGCAATGGCAAACTTGAAAAAACTTTGCTAAAAAACTGCAGGGACTTGTCATCATTTTTAATATGTACCACCAGAACACTATTATTTGGGGGGGATGGAGTTAGATTGGAGGATTAAGAAACCCAATAAGGTAATCATATCCTTTTATTTTAACACCTTTCTTGAGATTACACATTCTGAATTCTGAATGGATATTCTTGCCGTTCTGGATTATGAGGTTCTCTGCACTATGTTTAAATGTTATTCTTGAAGCTAGAGGTACTCTGTCTTGAATCTTTTGAAATATGCAGATTAGAATAATGTTAAGTTGCATTTCAAGGATATTCTCTACTTTTGCCTGCAAAGGTAAGATTAAAGCCATTTGACAATCTGGCATCACTCACAATCACTCACCTGGGCTAAGCCTCCAATCTCCTTTACACAAACATAGAGTCTAAAAAGATCCAGCGGTTTCTTGCCAACAGCAGGGAGACCAGCTACAGGTGTTCCCCTTTCTTCCATGAAGGTGAGATAGCGATCCACCCAAACTTTCCGCTCTGGCTCAGTTCCCAGCTCATACATTTTGGTGATCTTCTCCCCAGTTGTGTTGGAGGAACTTGATTTCTAAAGCAAATACATTTCAAAAAGAAAGTTGGGGAAGGGAAGGAGAAGGGAAATGGTAGTAAGAAACTAAGACAACATAGACAAAGGAGGATGTTAAACTAAAGCTATCACACGACAGACAGGAATGAAGGCTACTAGTTCAGGCACAAACAATACATTCTGTCCACATGTTGCATTTCATTCGTAAAACAAGGGCCCAAACTCCCAATTTTATTGTTTTCATATTAATTCAGATAAGCTTTAGATCTCAGAAGGCAAGTTTCTGATGATGCCTGAGGTTAGTAATAATTTCACTCTATTAAAAAATGAAGCCCTGAAACACAAGATAATTCTAACGTTTACATTCAAATCAGTTCTGCTGTAATTAGAATTAAAAGAAATCCAGTCCTTCACACCACTACTGAAGCAAACAAGGAAACTTAAATTAGCAGTAACTTCATAATACTATTCACCATAATTCCTAATTCATATGTAAAAAATACATATAGTTAATACTGTTTCCTGATTTATTAATCTTGAATTTGATAGCTGAATTAAACATCATTGCACAGTTCCTTTTCCATATACCTCTTTATCTCACTTCCCTATTATCTCTATGTGGTTAAAAACGTTTTAAGAAATGTTCAAGCAATCAGAATAGCTGTTTATTATCTGCCAAAGTTTCACATTCATTTTATTTCTCTTTGTTGTTTGACTTCTTTTTCCATTATCAATAACATTATATTCATCATTGTGTAGGAGAATTCCTAAACTATGACCTGTAACTTTATCTCAAAAAGAGTTTCTCTTTCTACTAATTTTAACTCTTGGAAAAATCAGTGCCTTTGGCATTGGAAACTAAGCACATGGTATTCTTTTTCAGGATGAATGAGCTTTTTAAAGACTATTTTTAGACAACTATTTAAAGACTTGCAGAATAATAATCTAAAACTGTCCTGACTGAGATAGTATAAAGAAGTAATTCTATGCTATAGGTGGAGGCAAGGAAAGAAAGGGGAAAATTATTAAATACACGAGTATCAATAAGCTATCTGTAATTAAAGCAACTGGATTATAATTGAGGTTAAATCAAATTAGATCAGAATTAGTTTTTGCCTACATCTTGCCTACTTTTTTTAACCTATCCTTGTCCACTTTTTGGAAGATGCTCATTCTACTCAAAGACCTATGCTGCTTTTGGCCTGAAAAATATTGCACACCCCTACACTAATGGTGCATCAATGTTAGATGTGGGGTTGACTATGAAGTCAATGGTGCCAGGGTACTATGTGTTCCATGATTTTTTTTTAAAAAAGTCATGTCCTGTCATGTCCGCCTCTAGGAAATGGTGCTCATCTCTGTTTCTTAGCCGAGGGAGCTAGCATTGTCTGAAGACACTTCTCTGATCATGTGGCCAGCATAACGATATGGTGAGGTGTGCACAGAACACGGTTACTTCCTCACCGAAGTGTTACCTATTTATCTGCTTGCATTTGCATGCTTTCAAACTGCTAGATTGGCAGGAGCTGGAGCAAGGACAGGAGCTCACCCCGTCATGTGGTGCTTGGGTCTCAAACTGCCAACCTTCTGGTCAACAACCCTAGCGTCTTAACCCCTACGCCACCATACCCCTGGGTTCCATGGCATAAATGCTAAACATAGGACTGAAGCATTGCATGGTGATGAATGTAGGCTGCCATCCATATCCAGACACTGAAGCTTATTCTTACATCATTCAGTAAATATGTAATATCAGAAATAGTTTCATCTCTTGTGTTATTCTATGGAATTTTGTAGGCGTTTGAAGAAGAAGAAGGCGTGCTAACTTCTTCAACTCACCTATCTTCCAGGCTGTTCCAGTAAAAACAAACAAACAAACAAAAAATAACCCGATTCCATTTCCTTCAATTTAAAATTTCTCTTGGCTCCAGTGCCTCCACGAATAGAAGTTCTAAGTTTCCATTTCTATGCCTGGCATAGTTATAATTGTAATCTAGTCTGTTGATTTGCAGAAAATGAGTAATTACGTGCCTCAAGCACATTTGTCTGTACATTCTAGTTGGTTGCAAAACTGGATTCTCAATTTCATAAAGACCCAAAATTTGGAATGTCATCTGGCTTGAACATGAAACATAAATATTTACTAGATATTTAGATCCAGATTTGTTATTATTTCAAGTGATCACAGTATTTGTAAGGCCAGCCAGAGGCCAATTCCCCATGAATGGTTTAAACATCTAGCATCATCTAGCCATTATTAAGTGATATAAAGCTTGTCCCCATTATTGTTATTTTGGCAGAATGATGGTTGGATGATTTAGAAGGCAGTATAAGCTGCTGGCAGGAAAACGAGCAGAGTCGAACATTTCTAGGTCACATTGATTTCACGGGAGATTTAAAATAAACTTAGAATTCTTTCGCTGAAGTATACTATTTCATTTTATGTAGACTGGGTCCATGGCTTTTAATTAACTAAATCAGCCTGCCTCTAAAGCTTTTTACCTTACACACAGAATTCTAATTTATTCACTGTAATGCTTCCTGGCTGTCGCAGTGTCTATCACATTGTGAAATAAAGGACAATGTCAGATCTCCTTTTAGCATATTTAACTATGGGACAATTATTAATTAACACAACTGAATTTGCTGTACTAGATGCGAATAAAGAACTGCAGTAGAAGAACGTCATGTCACAAAGCATAGTGTCATACAACATGGTTGCATTTCTTAATTCAGAAGGATGCTATTTCCTTCATATATCTGTCATTCGAAGCACTATGTAGCAACCTTTTTTTTTTTTTTTAAGAAAACCATTTGCTTCAGAAAAGAAACAAAAAGAACTCCAGCTATGTCGCAGATATTAAATGTTCTTTTGAAAAGGTCACTTTCAAGTTGGAATCCAGTTTTCCCTGTGCTGTTTTGAACAATAATTCAGAGAGCTGACAAAAATGTATAGCCTCCTGAACAACAAAATATTGTAGCTAATATCAGCATTGTTCATTAGTTTTTGTATTTCCTCACTTGTGATATCACATGTTTTATAATATCACAAATGTTATTTAAGTTTAAGACAATCCTTAATAATTTTTCACTCTGCTCCTGAACCAAGTGCCTATTACAAGAAACATTCAGACTTAATGGCCAAATAGAGGTTTTCAATTTTATACAGTGAAATACTTCTTGTTACAACACTAAATCATCCAAGAATGGAAAGTAGCTTAAAATCTTTTCTTTGCTGGACATTTGTACTGTCTACATACATAAAGAAAAGTCACTTTTCAATGAGATGGTGCAGGCCATAAAGTGACAACTTAATCTGAAAACATCACAATTTACAGAAGGTAAGAAGGACTTCTCACTGCAGGAGCTTTCAGGCTGTCAAGCACAGTGAAGTGGTGCAATTTTCTTTTAAAATGAAATATTAACTTTGAGAAGAAAAAAGGGGATATCTTCCCATAGAAAGCCTGATTTTCTACTGCTTAAGCCCTACAGCAAAAGACATTAAAATTTCACATTTTGCACATGCTAGTGTTCAGTCAAGCACAAATTACAGGAGCCTCACATGGCCAGATTGAACTGAAAGTCCACGTTCCCTTAAAGGGAATTCTTTTATTTTATAAGGTTTATTATACCCTAAAACTATTAAACTATAAACTAAATTCAGTTTAACAATCAATGCTGAAATAAATAGTAAAAAACAAATACCAACCACAGGTGGATTTATTTGATACAGAATAAATACTTTTGAGAGGCTAAAAAATATCCTGGTGCATGATGCAAAATTATTAAGAATTTTTGGCAGAAAATCAACACATCATATTGGGCTACATTCAATGCTGCCATCATATAAGGCTACATTCAATGCTGAAGGACCACCAGCTCCCTACAACAAATTCTGGCCTGCTTGGCAAACACAGAGAAAGAGGAGGAATGAGTTATCCCATTTCTTCAATGGAAATGAGGCATAATACGATGAGATATAACTTATAACTTCCGCATCTAATATATTTTAACCAGTATTTTTTATATCACTCAAGGCTATAAAACTATGTTAATGGAGAGAATATTTCTGTATTCTATAACGTAATTTATACACTTGGGGTTGAATTTACAAATAGTCCTCGTTTACTGACTGCCTTATTTAGTGACTATTCACTGTTATGAGATGAGAGCCAGTTTGGTGATGAGAGCTAGTTTGGTCTAACAGTTAAGGTGCTGGCCTAGAACCAGGAGACTGTGAGCTGTACTCCCAACCTTAGGCACGAAAAACTGCCTGGGTGTCTCTGGGTCAGCCACTCTCTCTCAGCCCAACCCACTTCACAACGTTGTTGTTGTGGGAAAAATAGGAGAGGAAGGAGTATTAGCTATGTTCATTGCCTTGAGTTATTTATACACAATCATAAATGTGGGATGAAAATCAAATAAATAAATAGAAAAAATAACTTTGCAACCAATCCTCACATTTACTACCTTTGCAGTCTGTAAAAGAAAAGGAAAGGTCAAGTAAGATCATAAAGCACAGTCATGGTTTAATTTAGTGATCTCTTCACTTAAGAACCAAGTTGCCAGTCCCAATTGTGGTTGCTAAATTAGGACTACTTGTACTAGCCCAAGTTGGCATATTCATATAAGGTGTTGCAAAGACTGCACTATGGTCTTTGCATGTGTACATGAAAGACATTTCAGCTAAAGTTTGTATATTGTGACAATGTGACACACTGTATAGAGGAAATACCGTTATTAGAAAGAGAATACATTTTTAAGACCTTATTTTTAGCTATGAACATCCTGCTGTGAATACTGCATCTTCCTCACTCTAAGAGTCCTGATTATTTTCCATCAGTTTGGAATTTGTATCTGTTATTTGTACTATCCAAAGTGCAATACAGACAGAATGCCAAACTCAGCTGCTGATTATTCTGTGTATCTATTGTTACCCTAATCATTGCTTATAATTACTATTACAGACATTTGCTGCTCTCTCTATATATTAGGTGTCCATCCGTTAGATGCAGGGCTTTTAATATTAATTGCTAATTATAATTATTAACCTGCTCAGGAATTTACTCTAATTTTTGTATTAATAATGGGTTCTTATTGTGACCAACAATTGCATATTGTGAAATAGATATATATTGTAATTGCCCCGGTAGGAAACAGAAGTTAATTAATTTAGAAATATATTTATTTAAATATTTATTAAATTTATGCGCCACCCATCTCATCTAGAGTATTGAGTAATACAAATATATCTAGTGATGTTCACATTAGCACTGTAGTCTGAGACTTTTCTTTCAAATAATTTTCACTGAAATCAAAGGAGAATTGTGACACAAGTTTTCTACTTTCCTAAGTCCTTTCACAATGTTGCCTTTTGTTAAAGTTTTGAAATATTTTCTAAAAACTCTAGAACATAACAATGTTTATTCCAATTGAAAATAGAAAGGCAATTCCTTCCATTTCCTCTTTCAAAAAAAAAATCTGAAGTGGTTCTCTTTAATTATTGTCGAAACAGAAATATACATTTCTAATACTCTCCCCGGGGACATATA